>NC_043979.1:47748487-47857789 GCF_902148855.1 Sphaeramia orbicularis | reverse complement strand
TTGTGTCAAGGAGGAGGAGGAGGAGGAGGAGGAGGAGGAAGAGGAGGAAGGAGAGGAGCAGGGGAACTCCAAGTCTCAGCCCAATTAGTGACCTGGTTCACAGAGCACATCTAGCCACCGCCTACTCCTCTTCCTCCTTTTCCTCCTCTTCCTCCTCCTCCTCTTCATCTTCCTCATTTCCCTCCTCTTCCTCCTCCTCTTCCTCCTCTCCCTCCTCCTTTTCCTCCCCCTCTCCCTCCTCCTCCTCCTCCTCCTCCTCCTGCTGGTCTTTTCTCTTCACCTCCAGCCCTTTCTTTCGTCCCTCTTCTCTCAGACCTCTTCTTCTTCTTTTCTTCTTCTCTGTTCAACTTTGCATTCTCTCTCCATCTCCATCTCCATCTCCATCCCGTTCCTCTCTCTCTCTCTCTCTCTCTCTCTCTCTCTCTCTCTCTCTCTCTCTCTCTCTCTCTCTCTTTGCACAAATGAGTCCATTTTTGCCGGGGGGTTTGAGACTACGGTGGTTAAATCAGATCGGGGCGAGGTTATATTTGGACTGTGGCAAAAAAGAAAAAAAAAAAAGGCAGAGGGAGCAGCATCAAACAGCTGGGTGATGAGTGCCTGGCCTATTTTACATCAGCAAATTGGCTGACGGCACATTCCCAGGGCGCACCCCCGCTCACCATATTAGCCATAATGGTTTAATGGAAAAATATACAGCGCTAATTACCTTTAAGCAACATAAATAATGGAGGCGTCCGACACCGGATCCTGATGATGATTAAGTGGTAAATAAACTAGAGGTTGAACTGTGACCTCTATGAACAGGAGTCACCACACAGACTTTGTATTTACTAAAATGCTTTAATTACAACGTACTTAAATGATTTCAGTTTTATTCCATTACTATAAAATGCATTTTATAAGCACACTGTAAAAAAAATCTGTAATTTAACAGAATTTTTATCGTTTATTTTACAGATTTTTCCTGTGTTTTTAAGATACAGGAAAATATCAGTGAAATGACAAAAACAGACTGTGATTTTACATGTCGAATGTAAAATAACACAAAAAAACTAACTGTGAATAACCATAAAATTTCCATTTTTTAAAAGATTTATTTTTTCCACAGAAAAATACAGTTAAAATACATTTGCAAATGTATTGTAATTTCACAAATATTTCTTTTCTATTTATGAGATCAAACTGTTAATTTAGTTTAATACTTTAAAAAAAAATAATAAAATGAGATAACATTACTGACAATTAACGGTAACAGAAGTATTTGTTCTGTCAGTTGAACCAGACTTGTTTGTTAATTGAAAAATATCTTGTGTAATTACAGGAGGTTTCACAACAAAAATGTTGAATAACTGTGTTTTAGTGAATGTATAACATGTATAAGCACTGATAAACTGTCCAAATACAGTTTTTATCAGTGGGTTGGACAACTGAGTCTCACTGAAAAAGATTTATACATATATTTATAGGCAATTTGATTGTTTTAATACGTGAAAATATTCTTTATTAAACATTAAAAAGTTAAAAAAAAAAAAAGCAAAATCTCATGTGAAATTAGGGCAAAAAAACTGTATTATAATTATGGATAATTACCGTATTTTTATGAGATGGTTATTTTCTATTATTTAACAGTATTTTTTTGGCACCCGGAATAATACCGTTTTTTTTTTTTTTTTTTTTTTTTTTTTTTTTTACGGTGTAGGGATGAAAATTTATGAAAATTTCATTTCACAGTTACTGTGACCAAAATTATCATGCTTATCATTATTATGACGGTATTGTTGAAATGTGCTTAAAATTTTCAAAAAGTACTTTTACACACACTGAAATAATTTAACCCAGTTGTATTTAAAAAAAAACAACAACCCACAAACAAACAAAAAAAAAACAAATATAACAGTAGCCACAATGTACTTTCTGTGGCAGAAACATTCAAATGTTAACATACATGCCAGAAAAGTGTGATATTAAACTGGGGTTCTGAGTCAGAACAGGCTGGAACCACAGCTGTAGATCCTGTTTGTCTGTGTGGAACCTGAACTAAACAGACTTGACCGTCCTTGTTTGTCAATATGTGAGTGAACATTTGGTTTTGAGCAGAACTGAAGTGGTTTAAGACGTTTGTGTAGAAAAACCACAGACATACCATGACTTCAGAGGCGTTTTTGTGTTCCTTCTGGTTGAAGGGTCTCCACAGAGCAGTGAACGACATGCACAAGGTGAGTGTCAGCCTTTGAATGGGATGTGATGAAGTATTTACTCCGTGTGCTGTTAGTACTTGGACTTCTATTAGAAATATTTATAGAATTAGACCTTGAAGTCTTCACTGATGCTGTTCTCATTTGCTTCTCAGTTTTTAAAGAGTCTCTAAAGAAAAGACCAGTGTATTTCTTTACCCTGAAGCAGTTGTTAATATGTCAGACTAGTGCAAAACACAGACCGTGTATACGTTCAGAAAAACATGGATGAACATCAGGTTTTATTCAAACATGCATGTGCAACACAAACACAAAGGACGGGCTTCTGTCTGGGTTTTATAGACAGCTACAACGGAAAGACGTCGATGATACTTAATTATACATTCACATAAATATGCACAGAAACACCAGATTTCTGACGGTTTTCCCTTTAAAGTTTAGTTTTTCATTTTTTTGTTTTTCAATCTTTTTCTCTGCATTTGCTTGTCGTATTTTGCTGCAGTTAAAGTGAAATTTCCAGATAATGGGATAAATAAGATCTTGTCTTATCTTATATTTATCTTATCTTATTTTGTCTTATCTTATATTTATCTTATCGTATTTTGTCTTATCTTATATTTATCTTATTTTATCTTATCTTGTCTTATCTTATATTTATCTTACATTGTTTTACCATATATTTATCTTACCTTATTTTGCCTTATATTGTCTTATCTTATATTTTTCGTATTTTGTCTTATCTTACATTTATCTTATTTTATCTTTTATTTATCATATCGTATTTTGTTTTATCTGATATTTATGTTAGCTTATCTCATATTTATCACATCTTATTTTGTCTTATATTTATCTTATCTTATTTTATCTTATCTTGTCTTATCTTGTATTTATCTTGGCTTACTTTGTCTAATATTTATCTTGTCTTATCTTATTTTATATTTATCTTAGCTTACATTTATCTTATCTTATATTTATCTTATTTTATCTTCTCTTAAATGTATCTTATATTTATCTTACTTTATTTCATATTATGTTATCTTACATTTATCTTATCTTACATTTATCTTAGCTTAGCTTACATTTATCTTATATTTATCTTATTTCATCTTATCTTAAATTTATCTTATCTTATATCTATCTCATTTTATCTTGTCTTATCATACATTTATCTTATTTTATCTTATCTTAAATTTATCTTATATTTATCTTATTTTTATCTTGTCCTATCTTATCATATATTTATCTTATCTTATATTTATCTTATCTTAAATTTATCTTATCTTATATTTATTTTATTTTATCTTATATTTATCTTACACATATTTTATCTCTAAATTTCTTACTTTAGTTTAGAAATTTAAATATTTATACATCTATGTAACACTGCATTTTTGTCTTACCTTACCTTACCCTTATCCTTAACTTACCTTACCTAGCCCTTACCCTTACCCTTACCTTAGTCAGTCCTTTGTTTATTAGAGGACCACTCCTCTGCTTCTTCTTAAATAACACTAATAACAGCTGTGAGCCTTAAACATGTCGACCATCGTGGATTAAAACCAAAACAACAGATAAAAGAAGCAAATATGAGGCAGAAAGTGGACTTTTTTTTTTTTCACTGTGGAAACGACTTCGTTAAAGCTGATGTTGAACCTGGTCCCAGTCCAGGGTGGTGGTCTGGGTCTGTGCTCAGCTCTGGTGGTCCAGGTTTTGCCAAGTCCTCCACGGTTCCCCCGGCAGCTGCACTACTTCTACATGACTCCACACACACACACACACACACACACACACACACACACACACACACACACACACTGTTTCGTTATGTAACTGTGAATCATGGCGGTTGGCGTTGGTGATGTTGAGGTTTTCCAGGTGACACAGAATTTCTTCGTGAAACTAAAGTGAAAAAAAAGTGTGAACAAACTGGATCAAACAGAAAAAGAAAAACCTTTAGAATTGAACAGAATCAAACCAAAAATACACACGAAAACACTGGATTTACTGAGTTTCATTTACTTTAATCTGAGTCTTCATTTAAGCCTGAAAGTTGGGTTAAACCAGGGGTGTCAAACATAAGGCCCGTGGACCAAAACCGGCCGCCAAAGGGTCCGATCCGACCCACGAGAGCCTTTAACCCATAAAAACCCAAACACCCACCGGCGACCAAACCCATCCACTGGTTTAAACTGTTTCATACCTGCTGATCCACGAATTCTATCAACACATGGAAATAATTGGTGTAAAATACAGTTTTACCTCAATTATTCATTGGGCAAAATGTACAAATCTTGTAAAATGAAAATAAAATGAGCAAAATACTGGAAAAATAAGGGAAAAATTACCCCAAAAAGACTTTGAAATGTGGCATAAAAGTGAAGGAATCCTAAATTGAGTAAAAAAAATTTGCACAATGCTTGAAAAATGACGAAAAAATTACCCAAAAAACCTTGAAATGTGGCATTAAAGTGAAGAAATCCTTCTAAATTGAGGAAAAAATTGGCAAAATACTTGGAAAAATAAGGAAAATTCATCATTTCATAACATCCAGAACTCTGTATTGAGTTTATTATCCCTCAAAAACCAAAACTATCCACTGATCTAAACTGTTTAATACCTGTTGATCCACTAATTCTATCAACACATGTCAATAATTGGTGTAAAATACAGTTTTACCTCAGTTATCCATTGGGCAAAATGTACAACTCTTGTAAAATGAGAATAAAATAAGCAAAATACTTGAAAAATAAGGGAAAAATTACCCCAAAAAACCTTGAAATGTGGCATAAAAGTGAAGAAATCCTTCTAAATTGAGGGGAAAAAATTGCAAAATACTTGAAAAATGAGGAAAAAAATTCATTATTTCACAACATCCAGAACTCTGAATTTATTCTGTTATCCCTCAAAAACCAAAACCATCTACTGATCTAAACTGTTTAATTCCTGTTGATCCACTAATTCTATCAATACATGGAAATAATTGGTGTCAAATAAAGTCCTTCATCTTTTCATGGTCATCAGATATGACCATATTTGGACGTTCAGAGGCTCCGTAGTTACCGTGGAAACACCGTCATCTTCTACTTCATCCTTGTTTTAAAAAACCCATGGAGTTGGATCAGTGACAGTGGATAAAATGAACAAAAATGAATAAAAAGGATTAAATAATGTGAAAAAACAAACAAACAAAAAAAAGTACTAAAATAAGGTAAAGAATAAAATGACAAACAAAATAAAGTACTGAATAAAATGAAAATAATTAATGAAATTAACATAATGAATAAAAGTGAATAAGAAAGTTCACAAATTAATAAGCAAAAGAAAAAAGTATTAAACCGTTTGGATCAGAGGATGTTTTTCTGAGGTTGAATTCTATTGAATGAATGTTGAATATGAAGTGGAATATTGAACTGGACCAGAGCAGGACGAAGAAAAGCACTGACGATCACACTGTTCTAGTCTATCTGTCTACCTCTATCTTTATCTCTGTCTGTCTCTATCTCTATCTCTCTCTCTCTCCCTCTCTCTCTCTCTCTCTGTCTCTCTGTCTCTCTCTCTCTCTCTCTCTCTCCCTCTCTCTCTCTCTCTCTCTCTCCCTCTCCCTCTCTCTCTCTCTCTCTCCTCTCTCTCTCTCTCTCTCTCTCTCTCTCTCTCTTACAGAACACACCATATTCATGTCCTCATCGAGGCTGTTCTGCTGTTCATACAGTTTCAGCTGCTTTTTCGTGTCTATAACTGGACACAGCCTCTTGTTTTATTTATTTATTTGCACGTCACAAACAACAATAAGAAAAAAAGAATTATGCAAGTAACACCATTGTGCAGGAGTGGTTTGAAGCCAAAAAAGGCTTATATAAATACCCCCCCAAGCAAATAAACAAAACACAAAAAAGAAAAGAATAAAAATGTGATATGATTAAAAAAAAACAAAACAAAACAAAACTCAAATTATATAAAACACTACAATTTTTCATAAATCAGTCCTTTTCAGTTGCTTTTTAAATAAAGATAAAGAAAGCCTCTGATGGGGTTCAGATACGTGGATGTGGATCAGTAGGTGAAGCCTTCAGACGTCACATGGACACATTTTAGATCTTTTCTCGTGTTCTTTGACACCATTTGATCGTGTGTTAACATTACGCCCAGATCTCCTGTTCACATGACCCTAACGCTAACGCTAACCCTCAGTGCGTGGTATCTGACACATGGGTTCATGTTCAGGGCTAATAACAGCGTGAACATACATGAAGAAAGACTATAAGGCCTACAGATAACACGGCAGTTAAAGGTGCGGTGCATATTTACACTAGTCATGTTCAAGGTTCTAACAGTTTTGGATTTTTCATTATGGTTTAGTTTTATTTAGTTTTGACTTTTTTTCTCTAATTCAGTTCGTTTTAATTCGTTTTTAGAGCAGGTTTGCTAGTTTTTATTAGTTTTTGTTATTTTCTAAATGTTTAGTTGTAGTTTAGTTTTAGTTCAGTCGTCTCTTTTCTCTTCTTCTCTGTGGTCGTATTCACATAAATCCCAGACAGGACTCTGCTGCTTTAGTCTCCATGTTTCCAGGTAGAGTGGGGACCAGAAGACGACTGGAAACCACAAGTGAACACAAGTGACGGACCCTTAAATATCATATGGTGCCAGCAGAGAAAATTGCTTGAGGGAAATACATCGATTTCGTATCAATCCGACATTAACAAAGATGAAAACGAAGGGAATTTTACACATAATTTTTATCTGTTTTGGTTAGTTTTATAAAGACGCAATATAGTTTCAGTTATCGTTTTTTTCTTTGAATTCTAGTTTTTATATATTATATTTTATATTTTATAATCTAGTTTTGGTCATTTCGTTAGTTTTCGTTCATGATAATAACCTTGGTCATGATGTCACGTTGCAACCTTTTATGCAGTTCGGAGACGCTGTGATGCCGAACAGAACCTCAGTACTGACACTAGAACAGAACTAGAACTGACTCAGTTCTGAAGCAGTTTATAGGTTCAGTGGTTCAACAGATGTTAAACAGTGTCCATCAGTAGAACCTCTATTAGACCTCAGTAGAACCTTCTCTATTAGACCTCTGTAGTCGGCTCCAGTAGAACCTTCTCTGTCAGACCTCTGTAGAACCTTCTCTGTTAGACCTCTGTAGTCGGCTCCAGTAGAACCTTCTCTGTCAGACCTCAGTAGAACCTTCTCTGTCAGACCTCAGTAGAACCTTCTCTGTCAGACCTCTGTAGTCGGCTCCAGTAGAACCTTCTCTATTAGACCTCTGTAGTCGGCTCCAGTAGAACCTTCTCTATTAGACCTCTGTAGTCGGCTCCAGTAGAACCTTCTCTATTAGACCTCTGTAGTCGGCTCCAGTAGAACCTTCTCTGTCAGACCTCTGTAGTCGGCTCCAGTAGAACCTTCTCTGTCAGACCTCTGTAGTCGGCTCCAGTAGAACCTTCTCTGTCAGACCTCAGTAGAACCTTCTCTGTCAGACCTCAGTAGAACCTTCTCTGTCAGACCTCTGTAGTCAGCTCCAGTAGAACCTTCTCTGTCAGACCTCTGTAGTCGGCTCCAGTAGAACCTTCTCTGTCAGACCTCAGTAGAACCTTCTCTGTCAGACCTCAGTAGAACCTTCTCTGTCAGACCTCTGTAGTCGGCTCCAGTAGAACCTTCTCTGTCAGACCTCTGTAGTCGGCTCCAGTAGAACCTTCTCTGTCAGACCTCAGTAGAACCTTCTCTGTCAGACCTCTGTAGTCGGCTCCAGTAGAACCTTCTCTGTCAGACCTCTGTAGTCAGCTCCAGTAGAACCTTCTCTGTCAGACCTCAGTAGAACCTTCTCTGTCAGACCTCAGTAGAACCTTCTCTGTCAGACCTCAGTAGTCGGCTCCAGTAGAACCTTCTCTGTCAGACCTCAGTAGAACCTTCTCTGTCAGACCTCTGTAGTCAGCTCCAGTAGAACCTTCTCTGTCAGACCTCTGTAGTCGGCTCCAGTAGAACCTTCTCTCTCAGACCTCTGTAGTCAGCTCCAGTAGAACCTTCTCTGTCAGACCTCTGTAGTCAGCTCCAGTAGAACCTTCTCTGTCAGACCTCAGTAGAACCTTCTCTGTCAGACCTCAGTAGAACCTTCTCTGTCAGACCTCAGTAGTCGGCTCCAGTAGAACCTTCTCTGTCAGACCTCAGTAGAACCTTCTCTGTCAGACCTCAGTAGAACCTTCTCTGTCAGACCTCTGTAGTCGGCTCCAGTAGAACCTTCTCTGTCAGACCTCAGTAGTCGGCTCCAGTAGAACCTTCTCTCTCAGACCTCCAGTAGAACTCATTCAGTCTGATTCCAGTTTCTTTCTTCTGCTTGTGGAACCTGCAGCTGCTCCGTCACTCACAGCTGCTTAATAAGACTGAAATGGTGTTGCCACAGCTTTGAAGGCTTCATATGTTTATCTCCTTTCAACAGCCACATCCCAGCAGCTTATGAATTTAACATCATCCATGCATTATGTATACAAGGACTTCCTCACTCTCACTGAGGTGGCATTACTGTGAACACAAGTGACGATTTGGAGTTTTATTACGGGGGGAGGCCCACGGACGTGGGTTTACGCCGCCGTTCGCCTTCAGTGTCGCTCTCACAGTTTATGATAATGAGTGTGAGCGTCTCAGACGACATAAATGTCCCGTGTCCTACTTGTGGCGGCGTGATATGAACAGCTTATCCCTGTAGGTTATGGAGGAAAAAACCAAATTACAACTGTTCATTTCTAAAATAACTCAGAGGGAGACGCTATGAGGGGGATTTCTGCTGTGAGAGTCTGAAAGTGGGATTACCCTCCGCTGCGTCTGGAAAAGTTTAACCAGCTTAAGCAACCAAACAATATGTGTTATGTGTTTGTCTATCCTTTATTTAACCAGGTCGGTCCAGGTGAGGAGTGGTTTTCATTTACAATGCCGACGACACAGCAAAACAGGCAGAAAAAAACTGAGGCTAATGACGTTCATTTGTCTTCTGTTAATGGAATTATACTTTAATTTTTTTCTTTTGTTCACGTTAGATGAATCTTCTGAGGAAGACTGGAGTCGAAACTGTCAGACAGGTAACACCTAAAAACTATACCTGGTCTGAACAAAAGAAAAAAAGAAAAGTATAGGCAGAAAAAACTGGTAAAAAACAAAGAAACAAGTTCCAAAATGACATAAACACATATACAACTGTAAATACACAAACAGAAATAGCGGAAAAAAATAAATAAATTTTATATATATATATATATATATATATATATATATAAATATGGAGAGAGAGAGAGAGAGAGAGAGAGAGAGATTCTTCTAGATGTGGTGCATGCTGTACCACATTTGTCCAACAGTCAGTCAACAGTCATGATAATAATAATAATAATAATAATAATAATAATAATAATAATAATAATAATAATACATCTTACTCATATAGTGCTTTTGATCCAAGTGCTTTACAACACAATAATAATAATAATAAAAGTGTAAAAATGAAGTACAAACTAATTCAGTAAAATCAATAAAACCAGTTTCAGTCAAACACAGATCTTGTGCTGGTGTTTGTATTTTTGACAGAGGAGAACCAAACTCTCCTCCTGTTCTTCTTCATCCAGAAAAGCCGGTTCTGTTTGGAGTTTGCGTTCTGTTGGTGTGGACATGCCCACCATCTTTTCCCAAAGGCTGTAAACAAACCTGACTGTAAAAGGCAGATGAGACGAGCGCCGTCTGTCCACAGCCGTACCACTGGAGTGTCTGCGTCCAACACTGAGACGCCGTCGGTTTCATTTAATTTTCTGCTTGAATTGCAGAGTGAGACAGTACTCATATGGACGCCCGACGAAGTCGTCGTCTTACAATCTGAATTTCAAAGTGTCGGCGTGAAGGTGCGGAGGCCAGATTGGAGCTTCCACGTCTGCAGGTGAAGTGGGTTCTACGTCTGACACATGCTCCTTCTGTGGGCGCTGTTACGCACAAACACTGATGGATGGGACGGAAACGACTGCGATAAACCACCAAACCATCGACATTCAACAGATGGGAAACGACGGGCTAGGACAACACACTCCTCTGACTATCTGCACCCATGACAGCCTCGATTTAACCCTTTATCAAGCAAGTGACTATTTATGGTCATTTCCACAAACATTAAATATGAAGACTGATCTCATGAAATTGCATTATGTGTCACGCCAACGCGATATCAAGAATTGCGAACAGATAAGACGCCACTTTTAATTGGTATGTTATCTGTACGCGTTAAAAGCTTTGTTCACGATGCATAAAATACCACACGATTAGTGCCATTAGCAGTTAGCGCAATTAGCGGTTAGGGTTAGTGATTAGCGGTTAGTGCAGTTAGCAGTTAGGGTTAGCGGTTACAGATATGTAAACCGGAGATCTTGGCGTACATTGACACACAATCAAATGGTGTTGAATAACACGCGAAAGGATGAAAATGCAAACATATAGCACGCCAAATCCAATAAGAACTGACCAGACTGATCTCATGAAATTGCGTTATGTGTCACGCCAACGGGATATCATGAATTGCGCACAGATAAGACGCCACTTTTAGTTGGCGTGTTATCTGTACGCATTATAAGCTTTGTTCGTGACGCATAAAATACCATGCAATTAGCAGTTAAGGTTAGGGTTAGCAATTAGTGGTTAGCGCAATTAGCAGTTAGGGTTAGCAGTTACGGATATGCAAACCAGCGATCTTGGCGTACACTAACACATGATCAAATGGCGTTGGATAACACGTGAAAGGATGAAAATACGTCGGTACAGCACACCAAATGCAATACGAACGGACCAGACTGATCTCATGAAATGGCGCTGCATGTCACGCCAACGCAATATCATGAAGCACATACAGATAAGACGCCACTTTTAACTGGCATGTTATCGGTTCGCATTAAAAGCTAAAAATAGGAAAATAGTATTGTTTGATTCTTGTATTAAGTTAGTGATAAATGTGTAAAAGCATTTGAGGGGTTGGATTCAATCAGTTTAGACTTCATCCTCCTCCTTTTGCAAAATTCAGACTTGTGCTTGAAGATAGATTGTGTCCATTTAGATGTTTGATTTTGTTTTGTTTTATTTTGTTTCTTTGCATGTTCAAAATAAATAAAAGAAAAAGAAAGAAAGAAAGAAAGAAAGAAAGAAAGAAAGAAAGAAAGAAAGAAAGAAAGAAAGAAAAAGGATATTTTTAATTTTTGGGCTGTTTGTTTCAGTTGGGATTCTTGCACAGTGCTTTTTACTTTTTTTGTGTGTGAATTGAATGGAAACACTTTTTTTTAAATGACCAGACATAGTTTTATTTACAAATGGCAAGAATGACCAAAAAAACGACCAAAAAAAAAATTAAATATCCGTATCTTTTTGTTTGTAGTGCACATGTCCCTAAATTGCTGCTGTTATGGGTCTCCGTTACAGAGCGTTTATCTCCACCTTTGCGCCCTCATCATGAACCTCCTCACTCAGTTCGTGTGTGCGTTCATGCATCTGAGCTCTGCTTTGTGTCCATTTGTTAAAGCCATGAATAAATAATCAGCACCGTATGAATAATTTGATGAGAATTACAGCGGTAGCCGACTGTGGATTGTACGGACGGTTGTTTCTACACCTTTGCATAAAACAACTCCCACATTTTTCTTCATAACCACGAACAAGCGTTTCATTACACACACACACACACACACACACACACACACACACACACACACACACAACATGAGTTTGGTGGGTGATAAATAACAGTGAATGAAAAAAAAAAAAAAAGGTCCTGCAGACACTCCACATCCACATCACCTGCCCCCCCCCACCCCCCATTTTTCTTTATTATTATTTAAAAAGCATCTGAAAAGGACTAATTCGTGGAAAAAAATGTAAGGCTGTATATAATTTGATTTGTAATTTTCTTGTTTTCATTTTAGTTTATTATTTCAGTTATTTCATATTTTTAACTCTTTTTTTTTCTTTTTTTTCCCCTGTGTATTGTTTATTTCCGGGGGGGGGGGGGGGGGGGTATTCGCATAAGCCTTTTTTTTTGTCTTCTATCGTCTCCTGCACAATGATGTTACTTCTTTTCTTTCAAAGGTCTTTTTATTAATAACGGAGCATGAATAAGACGTTCACTCCACAGGTAGGACATTTTGGATTTTCTAAACATGCACCCATGACACAACACATAAACCTGCCCAGACATGAACACATACAAACACACAAACACATACAAACACACAAACACACACAAACACACAAACACATACAAACACACAAACACATACAAACACACAAACACATACAAACACACAAACACATACAAACAGACAGAATTTAGTCTCTGATGTATTTCTATTTTTTTCTTAGATATTTATATTTTAAGTTGTTGTTGTTATTATTATTATTATTATTATTATTATTATTATTTTATTTTATTTTATTTTATTTTATTTTATTTTATTTTCTTCTTTGTGTCTGTAGGCTTTTGCATTATGTTAATTTATTTGTTTGGATGATTTTTTCTTTTGACATCCTGATGTTTGTTCAAAATTTCTTAATGTATCAATAAAGTTGAAAAAAAAAAGCCTCAATCAGGCGTTTTTGTCCATTTCTCTTTTTTTTTCTTTTTTTTTTTTTTTTCCTATTTGTTGATCAGTTTGGCTGTTGTTGCAGCTTTTGGCATGAAATTTGGCAGAAATATTTCTTTTTAGTTGTATTTTTGAAGTCCAGGATCTTTTACTCTTAGATGTGTTTTATTTACCCATGATGCATTTGGCACCCTCTGGTCACCCACGTGGATGCAAAAAAAAAAAAAAAAAAAAAAAAAAACTGCTATAAAATCATCATGCATTAACATTTTTTCTTGCTTTTTAATTTTTTTTTTTTTTTTTAAATAAATCTCTTAGATAACTTCCCCTCAGCTCAAAACTACCAAACATTCAACAGTTTTCAGGATTTTAACCCTTTAAGTGCCAGTTAAATAAATTCTGAGTGATTTATTACAAAACAAAACAAAACAAAACACACACACACAAAAAAAAAAAAAAAAAAAAAAGTTTGGTTTTAACATCTTTTAACTCAGTTTTATTTTCTTTTAGTTCACTTTTTCCACCTCTTACTTTAATTTTGCTGTGTTTTATGTTAATTTCACCAACTTTTAGTTTGTTTTAACCATCTTTTAGTTTTTTTTTTACTATCCTTTAGTCCAATTTAATTATTTAAATTGAACAGAAAACAGAGATGATTAGTGGTTTTACTGTGGCTGTTTTCAGTCTAAAAACAGAGCTAAACTAACAGCTAAGCTAACAGTTGATGCAGCGCGAAATCATTATAAGACACAGTGTTATTTTATCAACTTTTAAAAGCAGTGTGTATGAGTTTTCGTTTTGGAAGAAAACTTGATACTATAATACAGATGTGTGGAAACCATTTTAGTTTATTTAAAAGATTTTAGTTTAGTTTTACGATACTTTAGTCTAGTTTAATCACCCTATACTTAAGTTGAGCATCTTTTATGTTTATGTTTATGTTTATGCATTTGGCAGACGCTTTTTTCCAAAGCGACTTACAGGGGAAAACCAATTAAATCACTCAATCAATCAAATTTTATTTATATAGCGCCAGATCACAAAAAAGTTATCTCTTGACATTTTATATATAGAGTTGGTCAAAACCAGACTCTAAGTCAATTTACAGAAACCCAACAGAATCCTCCTGGAGCAAACACTTGTGACTGGTGACAGTGGAAGGAAAAACTTCCCTTTAACAGCAGAAACCTGGAGCAGACCCAGACTCCTGGAGGATGGACGAGTGACAGGACCAGTTGGGGTTAAAGAGAGAGAGTAGAGAAGGGGAAAAAGAGAGAGCGATAGAGATAGAGACTGGGGGAGAGGAGGAGAAGGGGGAGTAGGGGGAGACACATGGAGGCGGTTGAGGATAAGTGAGTGGTGATGATGAGGGCAGGGAAGAGGCCGGACCACCGCAGCAGGTCCAGAGATAATCGTGAAAGAATCTGTGGTTATCCTGGGAAAAACCTTATTAGAATATTTAAAATGGAATGTTTGAAAGTGCTAGGACAGGAGGTGCTCTCGGAAGAGCTGGGTCTTCAGGAGCTTCTTGAAGATAGGCAGGGATGACTCTGTTCTTGTAGCACTTGGTAGAGCGTTCCACCAACGTGGAACAACCCATGAAAAGAGCCTGGATTGTCTTGTACAAGGTCTGGGGACCACCAGACTACGTTCCCCAGACGAGCGGAGTGGTCGTGGGGCGACATAAGCTTTTATTAGTGCACCTAAATAGACAGGAGCAGACCCACGGAGAATTTTGTAGGCTAGGATTAAAGATTTGAATTTGATGCGGGCAGCTATGGGTAGCCAGTGTAACTCAATGAGTAAGGGGGTGACATGTGCCCTTTTAGGGTGAGTAAGGGGGTGACATGTGCCCTTTTAGGCGGATTGAAGACCAGACGCGCTGCTGCATTCTGGACCATCTGTAGTGGTTTGACAACACAAGCTGGGAGGCCCGTTAGAAGAGCATTGCAGTAGTCAAGACAGGAGATAACCATTGTCTGCACCAGGAGCTGGGTGACCTGCTGGGTTAGGTATGGCCTGATCTTTCTTAGGTTGAACAGAGTGAAACGGCATGATCGGGTGACAGAGGCAACGTGATCCGTGAAGGTCAACTGATTATCAATCATGACTCCCAAGTTACGTACTACACTGGTAGGAGCCAGAGGTATGGAGTCTTTTAGCTTAGCTTTATTATCTTTTAGTTCACTTTTTCCACCTTTTTAGCTTAATTTTACTGTCTTGTATGCTAGTTTCACCAACTCTTAGCCTGTTTAAACCATTTTAGTTTGGTTTTATTATACTTTAGTCTAGTTTAATTGCCCTGTAGTTGGGTTTTAGCATCTTTTAGCTTGATTTTCTTATCTCTTAGTTCACTTTTTCCACCTTGTCGCTTAATTCTACTGTATTTTATGCTAGTTTCACCAACTTTCAGTCTGTTTAAACCATCTTTTAGTTTGTTTTCTGTTTGTTGTAGATGGTTAAATTGGACTTAAATTGGACTTAACTGGAGGTTTTACTGTGGCTTTCTGTGAGCTAAGCTAAAAGAGCTAAGCTAACAGAGCTAAGCTAACCAGCATACAGATGTGTGTAAACAATGATCTTCATCCTTTATTCAGTGTCTGGTTCAGTCTGTGGATACATAGGGTTGGTTCGTTGGTGGTTTTGGTAGAACTAAGTGTGTTCTGGCACCAGACTGACCCCTACTGGGCAGAGTTTGGAACATCAATAGAACATATTTGATCACTTGAATATTCTGTCGTCACTAAAACATGTGTCATAAACTGTAATGGTTGAAGTTGTCATATTGGTTTTCCATGTTTAGTAAATGATTGATGGTGTGGCCTCCAAACCACCAGACCAAATCCAGGTTCTTGAACAGGAACCCCCCCCCCCCCCCCCTCCGGGCCCTGCCTGAGTCTATAACTGCACCTGTTTACATGAATGCGGAGCAGAAAACCCAGTCCCATCACATTAGCAGACACAGTTTAGCAGCATGAATACTTCAGCAGCTGGGATCAGATCTCTAATGGCAGATGTTCCAGCAGGTTCCAACAGGCCTTCCAGGTGGATCAGGTGACGCTGAAGGGCCTGGGTGGAACACAAGTACTGGTACTGAAGGACCAGGGACGTGCACAGGATTATAGAGGTTCAGGGGCTCAAAGCCACAAACGGCCAGTATGTGTGCATCAGATTGTTTTTTTGTTTTTTGTTTTCAGGCCTTAATAACACAATATGTGGCTGAATGTCAAATGAATAAAGTAGCCACAGATAACAACAACAACAACACCGCTGTGTATACTGTGTAGCTGTGAGTGATGCAACTGCTGTTTCTCTTGTGTCAACAAATTATTGTCAAAATGGATCAAAATACTGAGGTTTGGAGGACACGCGATTCAGCTGCAGTTCTAAAAAGCAACAGAACATTGGCTTATTATCAGGCTATATACTGTTGAAGATAAAGATTGTACCACATGGACATTCAACTGTGAAACATTGAACACTGACAAAAATATAGAAATACATACTAGAAAACCAGTGGTGTTTAGTCTGTAGTTCAGGGTGCATGCCTACAGGACTGCAGCCCACATGTGGACCTACAGGATTAGTTGTTGTCGTAGCAGAGCTAACAGTCTGAGACTGAGATTAGATTCACAAGAAACTACAACAATTTACCCACTCCCCAAAACCCAGTCACAACTTCCACACTGGTAAGCTAAGGCTAATATCATATTTTTCCCAAGGTGCACATTAACGCAGCTTTCATTTAAAAGAATCGTCCAGGCTGCACATAAACCAGTCCTACTGTGACTGCTGCTGGAGTTTCCTGTTCCTACTGCAGAAGCATTCACAGCAGCAAACGCACAAGAAACTGAAGATCTGGAAACAAATGTAAACTGTCAGTGAAATCAAGCGGAGTGAATGATTCTGTTTCCGCTGTGATTCAGTACATTCAGTAATGTTGGGGGGGGGGGGGGGGGGGGGTGATAAGCCACAGAGGTTGAAGTCCATCCACTGTCCTGTCTCATCTGTGCACGAACTACACAGACTGGAGATGTGACCAAGGACTGTACCTCTCTCTCTCTCTCTCTCTCTCTCTCTCTCTCTCTCTCTCCCTCTCTCTTTCTCCGTACATGCGTGTGAGCGTGCAGCATGGGGAAGCCCCGCCCCACAGTGACAGACAGCTGACAGAGAAGCGTCATCAGACTCCACACACATACAACACCATGACGCACTACTACAAGGAAATGTGTACGGTAGATAACCGTGGTGTTTTTATACAGCCGTTTTCTTTTAAAAGTAAAAAGGGCACTTTTTCTACGAGGCAAAAAGGGCAGGGGCTCAAGCCTCCTTTGGGCCCTATGTGTGCACGTGCCTGTGAAGGACTGAAGTGGACCACATGGGTTTATTTCACACAAACACTAAACACATGAATCCAACCAGTTTACAGATATCTGAGTTTGAATAAACCATCGAGTCTTCACATCAGGGGCTCAAAGTCAGGTCAGTCCAGTTCCACACACAGCCTAACAGGATATGAAGTGGGCCGGACCAGTCAAATAACAGAAATAATAGAATAAGAATTTAGAAATACTGTCATTTCCAAAGTTTTCTCTGTGTTTTTGAGTGAAAAAAGTACAATTCCATAATGAAAATGTTTACATGTACAAATTGGACTTGAACGTAACATGAGCAAATATGAACAACCTGAAAATTCTTAAGAAAAATAAGTACAATTTTAACAATATTACACCTCAGTTTATCATTTATACATGTGCATCACAACTTACACATGACAGTGGATCTGAAAAAACACAAAACATTTAATAACAGGCAGAATACTGGCACAATTCCACATACTGCTCTTAAGACATTTGAGGTTCATATTTGTTCAGGTTATTCACATTTTTTGTAAAAGTCTAGTCTGTAAATGTAAACATTTGTGTAATTTTACTATGTTTTTTTTTTTTAACACTACACCAAAGAGGAAAATTTGCCTTTTTCATTATTTATAGGTTATTCTGATAGTATTTTACTGGTCTGATCCACTTTAGATTGAACTGACCTAAAATTATTTGAACATCCTTGACTGTTCATATCTTCAGTGGAATTTCTGCATTTCACAAATTCATCCTAGGGGCCGGACTGGACCCTTTGGCAGGCCAGTTTTGGCCCCCGGGCCACATGTTTGACACCTGTGCTTTAGATCATATCAACCATTAATAACTGCAGTGTCCTCAGGGTCCATGGGGGGCAGTATTGAGCAGAAAACTGAGGAAAGAACAACAGATATTTAACTCATAAACACCCAGGGGTACTTTTATGTCAGTTCCCAAATGAGTTTTTCTGTTTATTTAACCTTTTTAAAGAGATTTATTTATATTTGACTGAAAAAGTGACTTTTTCAGTCAAATATATCATTATCTGAACATAAAAACAAACGTCTACAACCTTGTTCATGTTTAGTTTAGTTCATGTTCTTGTTCATTAATTCGTTCATTAATTAATTTGCTGATTTTTTTTTTTTTTTAATTTTGTTGATTATTATGTTAATTTTTACTTCATTTTAGTTCATTTTTGCTTATATTTTTTTTATTAATCATTTTGTGATTTTTTTTCTTCAGTTTTGTCCATTTTATGTATTACTGTTATTATTATTATTACTATTATTATTATTATTAGTGGGAGTATTTTTCATTTTAAGTTTTTTGTAACGCACAACAGTTTCCCTGGAGATTAACCCACAAAGACCCAGTGCTACTTTTATATATTTAACTTTTTTTTAAAATGACATTTATCACCATTAATTCTAATATTATCCTCTGTATTTTACATTTTTTTCAGTGTAAATCATGTATTTTCCTGTATTTAATTCACTAAGCATGTAGATGTTCATTAAAGCAATAAAGATAAAGAGTAAATCCAAAGGTTATTTTATCAAAAACAAAAAAAAAACTTACGAAAAAGTGACTTTTTCAGCCAAATATACCAATAACTGAACATAAACCAAGTGTGTCCATCCACTGTCATTTATCAGACTTTATGGGTTTATTATTTTTGCTACAAATTCATTCAGTTTGTGGCTTATTTTGTTCTTGTTGTCAATTAATTGTTCGTTTTCATTCATATTATTGATCACTTTGGCTGTTTTTGTTCATTTAGTTCCTTATTTTATTCATTTTTACTTAATTTTAGTCCATTTTTTCCCGCATTATTTAGTATTTTGGACATTTTTATTTTATTTTATTTATTATTATATCAGTAAATAGTGGTGGATTTTTGGGTGTTTATGGGTTAAGGAGGACCAACATATAGTTCAGACCACATTTATGTAGAATAATCCAAAATGCATGCTAGGTTTTGGGTTTCGTACATAAATACAGACAAACAGATGGATTTAATTGCAGGAATGAGGGTAAAAATACAGATTGTATGTGTACACCACAACAGAGCGTCCTTCAGAGCTCTAGTAGCTTCTATTTTCAGTAATTCGTGAAACTGTTTTCAGTCTCAGTTCTATTTGTGTATGTGCATGAGCTGTGTTCTGTAAGCATGTATTCTGTATGTAATTATATGTTCACTTCATTCTTCATCTCAATGAAACGTCCCAGATAAACAGAGAAGAAAGAAACGAGTACAAATCTGAGCTTCTTGTACTTTGTGTGTTATGAAATTATGCAGCTTTATTGTTCTGGAGCACGACATCTCAGACACAAATGTTATACTTTTTACACAAATGCATTTATTTGACAGCTTTAATGATGATTTTTCATTTATTTCCTGTTCAGTGAAAGCCACATGTTGAGTCCAGCTCCTGTGTGAAGTTAATAAACCTGTAAAAACACTCAAAAATACTTTATTACCAAACAACGGGTCTGGTTTTCCAGTCCATCTATTTTATATTTATAAAGTACAAATTTAAACAAACACAAAGGTTTCCAAAGTACTGTACAGTCAAATAAATGCAATAAAACATAATGAACATAATGTGTGTTAAACTGCTGCCAAAGCTTTAGAAAATAAAGATCAAGATGACAAATGTTGTTGACAGTTTTTGAGCGTTCAGTGTCACGTTCTGCTGATGAATGCTGCAAAATTAACTCACTAATAACAACAGAACAACAGAACAATAGAACAGAACAGCAAAACAACAAAACAACAAAACAACAAAACAGAACAGCAAAACAGCAAAACAACAAAACAGAACAGCAAAACAACAAAACAACAAAACAACAAAACAGAACAGCAAAACAGCAAAACAACAAAACAGAACAGCAAAACAACAAAACAACAAAACAACAAAACAGAACAGCAAAACAGCAAAACAACAAAACAAAACAACAAAACAACAAAACAACAAAACAGAACAGCAAAACAACAAAACAACAAAACAACAAAACAGAACAGCAAAACAACAAAACAACAAAACAACAAAACAGAACAGCAAAACAACAAAACAACAAAACAGAACAACAAAACAACAAAACAACAAAACAACAAAACAGAACAGCAAAACAGCAAAACAACAAAACAAAACAACAAAACAACAAAACAACAAAACAACAAAACAGAACAGCAAAACAACAAAACAACAAAACAGAACAGCAAAACAACAAAACAACAAAACAGAACAACAAAACAACAAAACAACAAAACAACAAAACAGAACAGCAAAACAGCAAAACAACAAAACAAAACAACAAAACAACAAAACAACAAAACAGAACAGCAAAACAACAAAACAACAAAACAGAACAGCAAAACAACAAAACAACAAAACAACAAAACAACAAAACAGAACAGCAAAACAGCAAAACAACAAACAGAACAGCAAAACAACAAAACAACAAAACAACAAAACAGAACAGCAAAACAGCAAAACAACAAAACAAAACAACAAAACAACAAAACAACAAAACAGAACAGCAAAACAACAAAACAACAAAACAGAACAGCAAAACAACAAAACAACAAAACAACAAAACAGAACAGCAAAACAACAAAACAACAAAACAGAACAGCAAAACAACAAAACAACAAAACAAAACAACAAAACAGAGCAGCAAAACAACAAAACAGAACAGCAAAACAGCAAAACAACAAAACAGAACAACAAAACAGCAAAACAACAAAACAGAACAACAAAACAACAAAACAGAACAGCAAAACAACAAAACAGAACAACAAAACAGCAAAACAACAAAACAGAACAACAAAACAACAAAACAGAACAGCAAAACAGCAAAACAACAAAACAGAACAACAAAACAACAAAACAGAACAGCAAAACAGCAAAACAACAAAACAGAACAACACAACAACAAAACAGAACAACAAAACAGAACAGCAAAACAACAAAACAACAAAACAAAACAACAAAACAGAGCAGCAAAACAACAAAACAGAACAGCAAAACAACAAAACAACAAAACAGAACAGCAAAACAACAAAACAGAACAACAAAACAACAAAACAGAACAGCAAAACAACAAAACAGCAAAACAGAACAACAAAACAACAAAACAGAACAAGAAAGCAAAACAACAAAACAGCACAACAAAACATCAAAACAACAAAACAGCAAAACAACAAAACAACAAAACAGCAAAACAACAAAACAACAAAACAGCAAAACAGAACAAGACAGCAAAACAACAAAACAGAACAACAAAACATCAAAACAGAACAGCAAAACAACAGACACGACAGAACAGAGGCTTTGGAGCCTTTTTACCACCTTTTACTGAAATGAAAGCTCTTGTTCTTTGTTGTAAATCAGGCTTCCAGGGTAAAACCAGGTCCATGGAGTTGGTCAGAAGTTGATCTTTTATCTTTCAAAGCCTAATTACAGCGTTGTTTTTGAAGGTGTGTGTGTGTGTGTGTGTGTGTGTGTGTGTGTGTGTGTGCGTCCACCTGTGCCGTCCACCTCCGTACACACTGTGCCCATGCAGGATAATCACCCACCGTCCAAATGCTGTCAGGGACCACGGCGAAAACACCAGGTTAGCTTTGAACACCTTTTTTATCCTCGTGTCAATAAAAGTTTGAAACGTCTGCCCATGAAATATGAAGGTAATCCATATCAAAACCAACACAACTTGGTTTTTATTTATGGATGTTTCAGCGTTTGCCACTTGTAGCTGTAACCACTGTTCTTTTTTTAAAATCTGTATTATGTAAAGAATCTTCAGTTATTTACGATGTTTTTCACTCAGTTTTTATTGGGATTATTATTTCTCTCTTCCTCCCGTAGCCTCCTGTTCCTTATGTCTCAAGGTTGGAATTAATCGGTATCTCCATGGAAAATCCACAAAGTCACTGGAAGGTTTTCAAGAATAACCTTCTCCACCAGAACCCGGAGTCTGTTCTCACTCCGAAGTTGACAGTTTCTGCCTGTTAGTTACGAGTCCTTGGCATCTATTTTCGGTGCCAGGTGTCTATTTTCGACTTTCGGGACCAGATAGAAGTCCTTAGATGTGGAAAACTGACAGATGACGTGGTTCAACCTTAACAGGAGGTAGACCAGGCCTTGAATCCTGTCTCATGCTTTGTTTATTTGTCTAATTTAAGTCAATGCCGCTCTAACCGAGTTGTTTTTGTGCCTAAATCTAACTGTGAACATCTATCGGACCACCTCTTATGTTCCCTGTGCATCAAAATGTTAACCGTGTCATGTCTGCTCCCAGACTGTGTCTGTCTTTTCTGTTTTCTCTGTCATTTCCTGTTTTATTTTGTTCAGTTTCCCTCTTGTGTCATGTCTGGTGTTTTTACTTCCCCTCCTTGATTGTTTCACCTGCTCCTGATTACCTGACTCCTCCCTGATTATCTCCACCTGTGTCCTATTGTCTTCCCTCCCTCTTGTGTATTTAAACCCTGTGTTTTCCCCTGTTCCTTTGCCAGTTTGTGTTCTACCTTTGTGTGCTCACTTACCAGTGTTTTTGGATACCTGTCAGTCTGTCTGCCCGTTCTTGACCCGTTTTGCCTTCCGACCACCGATTCTGCCTGTTCCTCGTCTGCCTGCTCGTCTGGTTCTGACCTGGTTCGTACTTCGACTTCTGATTCTGCCTATTCCCTGACTACCTCAGCCTCCAACGTGTTACCTTGTGTTTCGACCCTCGCCTGGACCCTGACCGTGAGTAGCCTTTCCCTCATGTCCCGTTGCCTCCTGAATTGCCCTCCTGTGTATGACCTGGCTTGTTTTTTGACTATCCTCTGTTTTGCCCTAGTCGGGGTGTTGACGGGAATCCTCCGGCTCGGCCGTGCTGACCATCCATATTCCCCGTTCACAGCCCGGACGAAGAGTCCAGAATCACACGCCTTCACAGACGTGTTAACTATTTTGTGCTGTGTTTTTACTACTGTGATTGTGTTTAATAAACACTCTCAATTGGTCATCTGTGTTCTGGTCTTGCATTTGGGTTCAGCCTTTGTACTAGTCCCATTACAAACCGAGCATCATTATGAACCAGCCCACCGACCAAAACCATCTACTGATGTAAATATGAATGAAAAGTGTGCAAAATAATATATAATGTGGGAAAAATTGAGTAATATTAAGTAAAAAAGGAATAAAATAAGCAATAAAATGAATAAAAATGAATGAAAAACATGCAAAATAATAACATAGGAAAGATTGACTAACATTAAGTAAAAAGAATGACATAAGCAATAAAATGAATGAAAAACATGCAAAATAAGAAATAACACAAGAAAAAATGACTAACATTAAGTAAAAAAGAATAAAATAAGCAATAAAATAAAGATTACTGAAAAACATGCAAAATAATAAATAACATAGGAAAAAATAACTAACATTAAGTAAAAAAGAATAAAATAAGCAATAAAATGAATAAAAATTAATGAAAAATCTGTAAAATAATGAATAACGTGGGGAAAATTGACTAAAATGAAGTAAAAAGAATAAAATAAGCATATTAGCATGAGTAAAAACAGATAAAGTGATGAATAAAATGAACAAAAACAGTCAAAGTGATCAATAAAATAAACAAAAACAGTCAAAGTGATCAATAAAATTAACAAAAAGAGTAAAAGTGATCAATAAAATGAACAAAAACAGTCAGTGAACAACACTAAATTGGTTGTAAATCACATAAGAAAAGTTAAATATAGAGAAAAACTCTTTTGGAATGGCTGCAAAAGCAGCAGTGGGTCTTTATGGGTTAAGTTAAATCACAATTTCTCTGTAAAATGACATAAAATTTAATTAAAATTGGTTATTTTTTTAATGTTTGCAGATGTTTTTTGTAATAGTCCCAGTTAATGCATTTCCTCAGTTTTTTAAAATCTATTTCTAAGGCTTTATTCGATGGTTTCACTACATTTGCAGACAAATGCTGCACAGAAACAAGTCAAACTGGTAGATATTTTTTGGATTCTGTTTTTTTTTTTAAATCAGACTTGTTAAATGCAGGCTGTCCTCTGTGAACTCTTTATGTGCCCTTAAACTGCTGCCAAAGCATAAAAAAAAAAAATCAAGACGATAAAAAGTGCTGTTGTGACTTCTGGATCTTTCGGCGTCAGATTGTGCTGATGAATCAGTCTATCTGTGGTTCTGCAAAAACAGCCTTCTGGGAAATAAAACAACCTTTGGGAAACCCTGAAGGAACGTTCCCTCAAGGAGATCAAGAATAAACTTCACCGACGCCTGAGGGAGCGTGAAGGTTTATGGAGTGAACCTTCAGTGAATGTTCCTCAAAAGTTCTAGTAGATATTATTTCTGTAAAATAACCGTAAGGGAACGTTGTCCTGAGGTGACGAGGAGGTTTATGAGAACTAGCCTTCACTCAAAGCTCCAGTTTGTCGAAGGGTTAGGTTCAGGTCGGAGTTTATTTATAGAAAAAAAAATGTACCTTTGGATCCACTCAAAGAAAGAGGAAGATAATTTACAAAAACAACGATAATCAATAAAAAAGGATGGAAAAATGTGACATTTTAGGTTCAATAACAGGCAGTTAAACAAAATTAGTGATTTAACATCTGAACTGAACTTAGTACAAAAGATTTATCGTAAATATTTCACATTTATTTACCTTTATTTATCTATCAATCAGAAATTTCAGACTTGGCCAAGGCAGCAACCACACCGTCCAGTAATAACTGTCTGAGTGTTTTGTGTTTCATTCTATATAATATAAATATATACAATAATGACACTTCAACCCATAAAAACTAGGGCTGTTAGAAAATATTGGTTCTGCAAAATATCATGATATTTCATTTTACAATATTGTATCAATATTAAAAAGTACTGAATTGATATTTTCAGGTATTTATTCAAATGCAGATATTGTGGAGGTTCATTTTTGTTTTTTAGTTTTTCTTTTTTGTTTATATTTTTTTTAATTTTTATTTAGCTCTGTTTTATTAAATAATGTTAGTTCCTTTGTTGAGACTGAACTAAAATAATGTTTCTCTTTCAGTGTATTCTGTATGATACTCCATCCATCCATCCATCCATCCATCCATCCGTGGATAGTACAGTGTAACAATGACCAGTTTATCAGAATGTCTAACTTGTTAACATCACTACATTTGAAGCTCCATTTGCATGTCAAAATGTGAAAACAAGTGTGAAAAGTCATTCTCTGTAGTCTTTAACCTCCTCAGACCCAGGAAATGTCAGCAAAGCATAAGCTTTTTTTTGTTTTTCATTAAATCAGTGCCTATATCGGAAACATCATGATGCAACAGTTTTTTTCAGATGCAGTTTTTAAAATTTTTATGGAATGTCCTTTGTGGTGGACAGTTTTCTTTTCTTTGTTTTGTATAAAGTTGTGAAACTCTTGTCCACAAATGTGGACAGAAAACCCACAGCTGGGTCTGAGGAGGTTAAACTAATAATGACTAACTAGCACGTTGATGCTTTGGGATCCCACAGGTTCTAGATCCTCTGATCCAGTTCATTCTGTCACTTTCTTGGTAAATTCCATGGTCATTTTTGGTTTAATAACCTCTAAGCTGACATGTCTGTTTCTGCACATGACATTTGACACTATGGCAACTTGGCCCTATTAATTATCTGTTGTTAGGTAACCCACTTCATTGATGATTCTGGTATAGCAACTAGGGATGGGAATGGAGAACCTGTTCTTTTTGAGAACCGGATCCCAGTAGCTCGATTCCTTGGAATCGTTTGCCTGCCTGCTTAACAATTCTGCTTATCGATTCTGCCTTTGTTGCGCATGCGCGATGACGTCACACATACGGTGCATTGTTTTGGTCAGAACGAAGCCAACATGGTGTTGAGGCAGAACCGGTCTAAACAGACCACACCAGGTCCAGACAGACCATACCAGGTCTAAACAGACCACACCAGGTCTAAACAGACCACACCAGGTCTAAACAGACCACACCAGGTCCAAACAGACCACACCAGGTCTAAACAGACCACACCAGGTCCAAACAGACCACACCAGGTCTAAACAGACCACACCAGGTCTAAACAGACCACACCAGGTCCAAACAGACCACACCAGGTCTAAACAGACCACACCAGGTCTAAACAGACCACACCAGGTCCAAACAGACCACACCAGGTCTAAACAGACCACACCAGGTCTAAACAGACCACACCAGGTCTACACAGACCACACCAGGTCTAAACAGACCACACCAGGTCCAAACAGACCACACCAGGTCTAAACAGACCACACCAGGTCTAAACAGACCACACCAGGTCCAGTTGAACTCTGTCAAAGCTTCCATTTCTTCTAAAGGTGGAATCCCTCCAGTATCCTCAAACATTTGTCCACAGCATGTGAATCATTTACAGGAATGTTACGTATTTGATACACTACTTAGCGGTTCTTGTGAATGTAGTGGCAGAGTGAACACCGGGCCAGTTCCAGTTCTGATGTGGGCAACAAACATCGTAACTCCTCAAATACAAGTTTCTGAAGGTAAGAAGGGAAAGGAAATGAGGTGCACAACAACGGGAGACAAGCTGAGCCGAGTCGAACCGGTTCCACGAGGTAGAAATGCAGCAATAGAGGAATTAGTAAAGAGTCTGTAGTTCCACTGTCACTGTACGCCCCCCGAACCAGCCCGGCGTCATCTGCTCTTATTAGTTCATACTGTATATGTTCTATTTTCTGTACAGATGGAAATATAAAAGACAGTTAATGCAAACACACCCGTTTGTACTCTTTTATTCCCTCACCCAATGAGAATCAATAAGAGAATCAGTTCGATAAGCAAAATTGATAATGGAATCGGAATTGTTAAATTCTTATAGGTTCCCATCCCTAATAGCAACGTGATAAGCCATTGGAAGGCTATTGTGTTCCTAAATTACTAATATCTCCAAACATCTTGGTTCTATCATCTTGCTGTTTCCGCTAGTCTCTTCCTCGACCAAAAATACATAAATACGCCAAACTGCAGCAGTCAGCTCTTTCCATGTTTTGTGTGATGCCCCAGACACACACACTTCCCTTTTCTACTGTAGGATCCATCCAGTCCGCAGTTGGAGTGAAATGAAGTCCTACAACGGCTGTCAGAGGGCTTTTATACGGACTTATGTGAGGACACGCCCTCATTTCACAAAGTGTGAGTCGATTGGCTGGCGCGCGCTGCCAGTCACGCCCCCTCCGCCGTTGCTTCCTGTGTGCTTCGTCGGTCTCGCGCTGTCTGCGGAGTGTCTCCGGTATGGACAGCTGCTCCACTCCGCAACTTTTTCACACTCTTATTTCACCTTTTCTTCGGTTGAATGGATTTGTGAACGGGTCTGAGCCAACACGCGAGTGAAAAGACGAGCGGTTTTCTGTGTTTTCGCTTTGGTTGTGGGACTTTGGGGTGAAAATGCCAGTTCCAACTCTTCTGCCTTTCACCGCGACCCCGAATCGGAAGTCCGCGAGCCCGACCTCCTTCAGGTTGACAGAGAAATTCATTTTACTCTTAGTCTTCAGCGCTTTCATCACCTTATGTTTCGGGGCCATTTTCTTCCTCCCGGACTCGTCCAAGCTGCTCAGCGGAGTTTTCTTCCATTCCTCCGCGGTGGAGACCAACACCCGCACCGGTCCGGACAGCGGCGGAGGCGGCGTCGGAGGCGGCGGAGGAGGCGGAGGGGACTCGGGTTCGGCTGGGAACGAAGACCGGGTCCTGGCTAAGATCCGGAAAGACCACGAAAATGCCCTGCTGGAGGCCAAGGACACCCTCCAGAAACGGCCGGAGCAGATCCAACAGGACATTAAGAAGGAGAAGGACCAACTTGTCGAGGAGAGTAAGGGTCAAGGTGGGAAGGATGGGAATAATTTACCTTTCGTTGAGTACCACCGTCCACCTGGAGCCACCGGACACGAACCCCTGGACGCGGAGACCCGGGACAGACGGGCGAAAATCAAAGAGGTAAGGGAATCTGTTGAGCTCAGTGGATGGAGAACCCCCGTCCGCTCCGAACCCCGTGAACAAACATACGCATTCACTGCTTTGGCTGTTTTCTTATAGCTTCCCTTCTGGATTATACTAAGTGCTACGCTTTTTAAGAAACAGCAATAGCATATCTACAATTCGGCTGTGAAAGCAGAAACCAGAATGGAACAGAGTAGAAAATATTAGAACTTTTGCACGTTGTTCGCGCGTCAAAGCGAACCATTCCGCGGACGCGTTACAACAAGCGGCAGCGGCACAACCAGCCGCGCATCAAGAATAAAACTCACAATTTCACCCAAATTGCTTTCGATAACATGCGATTTTTTGTAGCCGAATTCCTCAGAACCCCTCCTAGCTGAAAGCCAAGTAGACTTATCCATGTGACGTAATCGCTACCCCCCCCTACCGAAGCTGATTCATTGATTTTCATGACATTTCCAAACGCAGTTCGGCGCCGACGCCTGTGTTGGAAATATATGAGTTTTGAGGGAATTGAAGGAGATCAGGAATGTATGCAGGATCCACCGCCCCCCTCCGGACTGAAGTACCTGTCTGTCAAGTTTCCCCTTGTCGTACACAGCACAATGCGGCTCTGGAGGAGGTGGTGGTGGTGGTGATGGTGGGGGGTATATAGGTATCATGTATGTGTAGACAGTAAAACCCACCTTTTAGCCTCTAGACATGACCTGGATTCACAGCTACAGCTCATACCCTGAAGCTGAGCTGTTGTAAAGCTATGATGCATTGCTTTGAGGCACAGCAGTAGGTTTGGATGTGCTCATTACCACTGATTCAAGTTGTATTTATTTGACAAATTCTGCTCTGCTCACATCGGAGTGAGATGTTTGGTTTGCAGCCTCCAACAGGTAGCATGTCTGATATGATTGTGTTATGTCATTGTACTGTGTGTGTGTGTGAGAGTGTGTGATGGGAAAACATGAGTGGAAATCCTTTCTGGTGGATCCTCCTGTACCATAAGACCACCCTGAATTACAACCACATCCAGACAGCGATGAAAAATCACGACTTTATTATGAAAAATAGCTTTTGGAGAGCACTCCGGTAGATAGATGTGAATATTAAAGCAGGTGGGAGACTCCGAGACGACGCCTGAGTGAGTTTGCAGATAGAGTATTGTTTTCCTGTTGAGCATATTGAACAGATGGGTATCGACCGTTTACTGGAAATCAGTAGAAAATCGCATATCGTGATTCTCGGTTGACAATTAGGGGTCAGGGTTTGGCTTTTGTGCTCATCCCTGGAGGTGTTTGCATGGCAGGACTGTTGATAAAAGGAAATGTCACCATGATGATCATGATAAAGCAGTATTTTTATCACCAGGAGTTTGGATCTGCTCATTAGCACTGATTCAAGAGTGAGATTGATGAAATGAAATATCACTGTGATGATTAAAAGATAATGATAAAGCACTGTTTTTACGATGAAATGAAAAAGACTGTGGGGAAATTTCACAGTTAACAGCAGTGCAGAGAAGACCACAAATGAGTGAAAAATGAGTATAAAGGGGAAAAATAGAAAAATGTGGTATTTACTGAAGTATAGCCTAGAATTAGAAGTAAGATTAAATTTAAACAAATACAAGCAGGAGAGACTTACATGATGAAACTAGTAAAAGGAAAGGGTCAATATTCTGCAAAAAACAAAATTAAATTTAACATTTTCATCACTGCATGATATTTTTCTGGCACTCATAGAAATACTGTGAAATTCAAAATGTCAGAAATGTCAAAAAGACAAATAGAGAAGACAACAAATGAGTGAAAAATGAAGTGTAAAGGGAAAAACAGAAAAGTTTGGTATTTGATTAAACATGGAATTAGAAGTAAGATTAAAATTAAATAAATAAATACGAGCAGGAGGCACATGTATGATGAAGCCAGTAAAAGGAAAGGGTCAGTATTCTGCAAAAAAACAAGACTAAATTCAACATTTTCATCACTGTATGATATTTTTCTGGCACTCATAGAAATACTCTGAAATTCAAAATGTCAAAAGACAAATAGAGAAGACCACAGACAAGTGAAAAATGAAGTATAAAGGGAAAAACAGAAAAATTTGGTATTTATTTAAACATGGAATTAGAAGTAAGATTAAAATTAAATAAATACGAGCAGGAAACACTTGTATGATGAAAGTAGTAAAAGGAAAAGGTCAATATTCTGCAAAAAAACAAGACTAAATTAAAGTTTTTCATCACTGTATGATTTTTTTTGCCAACTGTAGACATTTCTGCCCTTAACCCTTTACAACTTAACAAGACTTTATCACTTTTGTGAAATTTTTAAATTTTGTTTATTGTCATATAGAAAATCAAGGCCAATGAAGTTACTGTACATGGTTTGTTACCTAGATGTAACAAAAAACCAAAACCAAAAAAAAAACAAAAAAGATACAAGAAGTATATATAAAAAAACCAAGAAAAACACATGTAAGGTGCAAGGAACATGACTTCTAGAGCATCAGACCACCATAAGTGCTGATCCAGACCCCTGTCCACATCCACATGATCCCTTTGAACATCAGTACTTAGATTAGTACCATTACTTCCTGGTACCTAAGAAAGCAGGTACACTCAATATTCGCTTTCCAATTGGACATATGCGCAAAACTTTACATGTATTGATAGGATTAGTGGATCAACAAGTATTTAACAGTTAAATCAGTAGATGTCATGTGTGATTCTCTTGTATATGTTGTTTATTTGAGCTGGATTGCTGAAAAATGTGGGGGCTCATCCGGGATTCAGGCTGGTTAAAATCAACTAGTGGTGTGCATCGGCAAGAATCTAGCGATACGATACAAATCACAATAGTAGGCTGATGATATGATATATCATGATACTTTTAAAAAGGCAGTTTTTTTGGTCTGTTTCTATTTTTAAATGATTATATCCTTGAAGAATTGAATTACACCAGAAATATGTACAAGTACTAAACACATTTTTATTTGATCAGAACAGGATCTAATGCTATATCACAAAATGTTCCTGTGTTCAAACTGAAATTCTGTTTTACAGATATTACAGTTTCAGATCCTGTTCGAATGTTCATATTCTACTAGTTCACAACTAACATCAGAACAGGATTTGAGTTCAATCCCAACAAAGGAACTAACATTATTTAATAAAAGAGTGTTAAATAATAATAAATAAAATAGAAACAAAAAAAACAAAACAAAAATAAACCTCCACAGTATCTGCATTTAAATAAATACCTCAAAATATCGGTACAGTACTTTTTAATATCGATACAGTATTGTGAAATGAAATATCGTGATATATTGCTGAACCGATATTTTCTTACAGCCCTAAAATCAACAGGTATGAAACAGTTTAGATCAGTAGACAGTTTTGGTCGTCAGTGGCTGTTTGGGTCTAGGGATGTAACGATTACCGGAATAATGATAAACCGCGGTGAAATTCCTGACGGTTAGTATTACCATTTAAATTCTAATTATAATGATAACCGTGTTTGATTACCGCACTTTCAACACAAAAATGATCTGGAAAATGGTCAAACAATGGTCATAAGGTGCCATCTTTAATCCACATTTGTATGTTTGATGTTTACATGTTAATATTTGAATGTTTCTGCAACAGAAAGTACATTGTGCCTATTATTTTATTATTCTTATTTTTTGTTTGCTTGTTTTTTTTTTTTTTTTTTCCAAAATACATCTTGATTATGTTATTTCAGGTTGTGTATTAGTACTTTTTGAACATTTTGAGCACATTTCAACAATACCGTGATAATAATGATAACCGTGATAATTTTGGTCACAATAACCGTGATATGAAATTTTCATATCGTTACATCCCTATTTGGGTCTTTATGGGTTAAGCTAAAGAAAAAAAAAAGGAGCCTATTTGAGAAATGATAGGTGAAAGTTTAATTTTGTCTAATTTTGGACACTGATCACTTTCGCTTGATCTGGTCCTATTAAGTAAGAGGAAAAGGTCGATATTCTGCAAAAAAACATAGTAAATTCAATATTTTTATCGCTGTGTGGTATTTTTTTTGCCAACTGGAGGCATTCCGGCCCTTAAGATGACATCACTTACAGCACTAAAAGGTTAAGAAACTGTGCTGTCACGCTGCCAACCCAGGCGGTGCATTATTAAAGGCATCATGTCAGCGAGAGGACCATACTGTTTACAAATTACAGTTCGCAGCTCGTGTGCGTCCTGTCGTCGGCCTGTCGTTGCATAGGCTGTATCACAGATGTCCCATGTGTTCGTCACCGTTTCCCAGCACAGATGAAGGAATGGAAACAGATTTTTCGCTGCCGTCTATTAGTCACTGATGGAATTTTATGTAAATATGAGCTCTGACCTTATATTTGCATTTTCCTCTCACCAGGGCTGCGCTATAAAATGATAATGAGAGTTATTGTGGTGTAATTTTAGATGGTGTTATCCTTGGAAGTCAGCAGTTCTAATTACTGCAGGAGGGTTTATTTCCCGGAGAAAGTAAATGTTTCAGTGTTTTTGTCTTGTTGAATAAGAGCGGATCGATCTAGAACAGGGGTTCCCAAAGTGGGGTACCCGTACCCCCAGGTGTACTTGTAAGAAGCCCAGGGGGTACTTGAAATGTTTTAGGAAAAATAAATTAAATAAGTTATCATGTACTGAATGCAAAATAAAATAATGAGAATTAATGCTGAAATATAAAACACAATAAATACATTTATATTAGAGCCGACTAAAAAAAAGCCAATATCCAGTATATTGGCCAAAATCTGATATATTGGGCAATATATAAAATAAGAACATTGATATATATAGGATATAATAGTATTAAATAATGGTGGACATGAGGACTAGGGCTGTAAGAAAATATCGGTTCTGCAGTATATCGTGATATTTCATTTGGCAATACTGTATCGATATTAAAAAGTATGTATCAGTATTTTTAGGTATTTATTGAATGAATGAATTTATTTTTGGTTTTACATCAATCATTGTTCTCAGTACTAGGGATGGGAATCATTAAGAATTTAACGATTCCGATTCCATTATCGATTTTGCTTATTGATCCGATTCCTTATCGATTCTCTTATTGATTCTCATTGGGTGAGGGAATAAAACAGTACAAGCAGGTGTGTTTGCATTAACTGTCTTTTATGTTTCCATCTGCACAGAAAATAGAACATATACAGTATGAACAAATAATAAGAACAGATGATGCTGGGCTGGACAGTGAAAGTGAAACTACAGACTCTTTACTAATTCCTCTATTGCCGCATTTCTACTACGTGGAACCGGTTCGACTCGGCTCGGCTTGTCTCCCGTTGTTGTGCACCTCATTTCCTTTCCCTTCTTACCTTCGGAAACTTGTATTTGAGGAGTTACGATGTTTGTTCCCCGCAACGGAACCGGAACCAGCCCGGCATTCACTCTGCCGCTACATTCACAAGCGCCGCTAAGTAGTGTATCAAATACATGACATTCCTGTAAATGATTCACATGCTGTGGACAAATGTTTAAGGATATTGGAGGGATTCCACCCTTTTGAAGACATGGAAGCTTTGACAGTGTTCCAGTGGACCTGGTGTGGTCTGTTTGGACCTGGTGCGGTCTGTTTGGACCTGGTGCGGTCTGTTTAGACCAGGTGTGGTCTGTTTAGACCAGGTGTGGTCTGTTTGGACCTGGTGTGGTCTGTTTAGACCGGTTCTGCCTCAACGCCATGTTGTCTACGTTCTGACCAAAACAATGCAGCGTACATGTGATGTCATCGCACGTGCACAACGGAGGCGGAATCGATAAGCAGAATCGTTAAGCAGGCAGGCAAACGATTCCAAGCAATCAGGCTACTGGGAACCGGTTCTCAAAAAGAACTGGTTAATAACCGGTTAGTAATAATAATAACTCACCAACTGCAACTACAAGAAACACAAATGGACAAAAAGTGGAATAAATGGACTGATTACAGAACCCGAAATGTTGGAAAGACTGAATAATGTGAATGTAGTGTCATGTAGTGTGTTTATTTGTTTTTTGATGTTTTTTGTGACTACGTGTTTATAAAATGTCAATAAAAATGTAAGTAAAAAAAAAAAGAAAAAGAAAATTAGCAAAAAAAGAGCTTGCAATGAGTGAAAATGACCAAAATAATCAAGAAAATGCTATAAAACAAATAGCAAAATTGACAGAAATGAACAAAAATCAACAAAATGAGTGAAAAGGACAAAAAGGAGTAAAAAATAACCAACAAAATCAACTGAAATAAACAGTTCCAGGTGTGTGTGTGTGTATAAATCTCTTATTGATGTACATTCTGAGTGCCTTATTTAGTCCAAACCTGTCAAACTTCAGTTCCTCTCTTTGTCTTTTTCTGTTCTTCAACCTGTTTTGACCCTAAAACACACAGTAAAACAAAACCACTGAAGAAAAGGAACACAAACACATACTCACAGCAGCTTTAATGAACCTGAAACAGACGCAGATTCACAGCAGAACCTTGACCTGGAATCATGTCTCGTGTTGTTGAACCCTCCTGGTCCTAATCAGATGCGTCATATTTTGGTGTGGATGGGACTTTGAGGCCGATGCTCCTCAGCTGTAATCTAGGACAGTCTGCTCAGGGTCGTCCGCAGAGAAATGTCAGCTCAAAGCCGACAGTAACACGGACTTTTATATCAGCAGAACATCCAGTTCAATTACCAGCAGAACAAAACTCCAGGTTCTACAGACTTCATCACGTCTGTTCAACCTACAGCCACGACAACGAGGCGGACTTTAATAACCTGCTGTCAGGACATACTCATGTCCGCTAATATTTGTTATAAATGACACTGGTGTTTAATAAAACCAGGCGTTTCCTACAGCATGTGGTCCATATATGTTCTGTACTTTGACACGTCATTCCACAAAGGCATCAAAATACACTTTTATTACAGGATAAACTTGAACACATCAAAATATGATGAAAGATGAAAATGTACAAGACATTAGAAAAATGCAACAAGAAAATAACGTGAAGGATGAAAATAAAATATGTAACAAGACAGAAGTGACCAAAGAATCAACAAATAAACACAATGAGATAAAAATATAAAAGATAAAACAAGGTGTAAATGGCCTAAAACGGGGAACAAGACAGAAAAAAATGACCAAAGAATCAACAATGACGAATGAAACGAGATGAAAATGTAAAGTAAAAAAGATGAAAACGTGGAAGAAGACGAGAAAAGAGGAAAACATTTAATGTGTCAATATAACAGTCATAGAAGACGACATGAAAATGGAGTAAAAGATGAAAATATGCAAGAGAAGATTAAAAAAAATGTAAAATATGTAACAAGATAGAAATGACCAAAGAATCAACAAATAAACACAATAAGATAAAAGTATAAAAGATGAAACAAGGTGAAACAGGCCTAAAATGGGGAACAAGACAGAAAAAATGACCAAAGAATCGACAATGATGAATGAAACGAGATGAAAATGTAAAGTAAAAAAGATGAAAACGTGGAAGAAGATGAGAAAAGATGAAAACATTTGATGTGTCAATATAACAGTCATAGAAGACGACATGAAAATGGAGTAAAAGATGAAAATATGCAAGACAAGATAAAAAAAAATGATGTAAAATATGTAACAAGATAGAACTGACCAAAGAATCAACAAATAAACACAATAAGATAAAAATATGAAAGATGAAATAAGGTATAAATGGCCTAAAACAGGGAACAAGACAGAAAAAATGACCAAGGAATCGACAAGTAAACACTAAAAGATAAAGATATAATTGATGAAACAAGGTGAAAATGACCTAAAACAGAATAAGATGAGAAAAGATGAAAACACTTGATGTCAGTCCTAGAAAACAACATGTAAATCACAAGAAAAATGTACTTTTTCAGCAAAATCTCACACGAACTGAACATAAACCCAGTGTGGATCAACAGGTATGAAACAGTTTACATCAGTAGATGGTTTTGTTCTTATATTAATTAAACACCATGTATTGAATGGTGTTGACCATGTTTGTGCTTTTTTTTAAATCATGAAAATAACCCAGAATGCACTGCAGTTTTATGATATCATATTCAGCTGACATTAAATTCCTGCAGTAACTGTTGGACTGTGTGTCTCAGTGGGACATGTTGTACCTCCAAGATCAAACTGAACAAAACTGAAAACATACTTTTATGCTGAGTATTCCATTGTTTTCCTGCATTTACACTGTGCTCATTAGCTGCTTCATTAGGTTGGAGGTTCTGGCAGACTTTTGCATTTGTTTTCCTGTCACTAAACAATCCAAAGAACTGCCACGGCTCATTTCTGCAACGCTGACTGTATTTCCAACACACAGACATATCTAGTTACACATGGACTAACTTGTTTTTCCTCTTAGTGACGAGTTGTAACCTCAGACTATAACAGCTGTCAGACTGGATGATCGCTGTGCCAATTGTGTAAGAAACTGGATCTAAAGTCCACGGCGTTTAGCAGACGTTGATATTTCGTTGCGTCATTTAGAAGAAAAAGAAAAAAAAAAACAATCTCATGGGGAAACGGCAGAGTTTCAGTCGCAGTTTTACAAACAGAAATAACTGCTTTGACAAAACAATACGTCTGTTTGTAATGACACAAGACAAATGTACAAGACATTAGAAGATAAATGCAGCAAGAAAATAACATGTAGGATGAAAATAAAAGGTGTAACAAGACAGAATTGACCAAAGAATCGATGAATAAACACAAAGAGATGAAAATATAAATGATGAAACGAGGTGAAAATGACATAAAACAGAACAAGACGAGAAAAGATGAAAACATTTGATAACAGTCATAGGAAATTACAAGAAACTGGAGTAAAAGATGAAAATATAAATGATTAAACAAGGTGAAAATGACAAAAAAAACCAGAAAAAGACGAGAAAAGATGAAAATGCTTGATAACAGTCAGAAAACATGAAAATGGAGTAAAAGATGAAAATGTACAAGACGTGAGAAGATAAAAAATGACGTAAAATATGGAACAAGACAGAAATGACCAAAGAATCGACAAATAAACACAAAGAGATGAAAATATAAATGATGAAACGAGGTGAAAATGACAAAAAAAACCTAGAACAAGATGAGAAAAGATGAAAACACTTGGTAATAGTCATAGGAAACAACATGAAAATGGAGTAAAAGATGAAAATATAAATAATGAAACAAGGTGAAAATGACAAAAAAACAGAACAAGACGAGAAAAGATGAAAACACTTATTAATAGTCATAGAAAACAACAAGAAAATGGAGTAAAAGATGAAAATATAAATGATGAAACAAGGTGAAAATGACATGAAACAGAACAAGACGAGAAAAGATGAAAACACTTGATGTGTCAATGTAACAGTTGTAAAAAACAACATGGAAATGGAGTAAAAGATGAAAATACACAAGACATGAGAAGAAAAATGCAACAAGAAAATAACATGAAGGATAAAAATAAAAGGTGCAACAAGACAGAAATGACCAAAGAATCGACAAATAAACACAAAGAGATGAAAACATAAATGATGAAGTCAACGTGTCCCAATACTTTTGTCCACATAGAGTAAATACTGAAGCCTGTAATTGCGTTGACCAGTCCGACTTCTTCTTAACGTTAGGTCAAGTCCCACGATGCTTTGTTGTCCACGGACCTGCCCCCCCCCCCGCTCTGAGTTGTTGTTGAGCGTCCCAGTGTTGTGTTAGCGCCGGGCAGAGGCCGAGCTGTAACCGCTAAACGAGTTGTTGTGAGAGGCGGCCACAATCGTCCAATCAGCTGAATGTGTTTGTCTGCTTCAAATCAAAGCCTCGGTGGCGTTCTTCCCTGCGGTCTCCAGTCTGGGCTTTCACCGCCGTCTCAAAGGCTTCGGAGGCAGACGCTGCGGGGGGTAATAACGCAGACCTGGGTCAATACACAGAGGGAAGATGGAGGTAGATAGGACCGACGCTGGACGCTGCAACGCCTGCTTTGTTCTGCACAGAAAACACACAGTTACGGAGTTACACTCAGGTTTTACCAGCTTTAACTACACTGCAGTCGGACGTAGGGATGGAACCATATGAAAATTTCATATCATGGTTATTGTGACCAAAATTATCACGGTTAATAAAGTTATGCAAAGTTAGACATGGACTTTGTTCCGTTAAGGATGGGATGCAGAGCTTGTTCGACCAGAAACATTGATTTGCAGATGATTTCACTGGCTAGTAAACGGAAGATGGTCATGGAGATGTTAGCAACTGCGTTCGGTGTTAGTTTAGAAATGTAGCCATAAATATAAAATACTGCGACTGGTTTAACCCATAAAGACCCAGAGATACTTCTGTGGCAGTTCCCAAATGGATTTTTCTCTATTGTTTATCGCCATTTATTGTAATATTATGCTCTGTATTTTGCATTTTTCACTGAAAATCTGGTATTTCCCTATTTTTAATGTACTGATCTAGTGGATGTTAGGGATGTAATGAAATGAAAATTTCATATCACGGTTACTGTGACCAAAATTATCACGGTTATCATTATTATCGCAGTATTGTTGAAATTGTGCTCAAAATGTTCAAAAAGTACTAATACACACACTGAAATAATTTAACCAAGTTCTATTTTGAAAACAAACTAACAAACAACAAAAAAACCAAATAAAATAATTGGCACAATGCACTTTCTGTTGCAGAAACATTCAAATATTAACCCTTAGTGGTCTGAGCCTATTTTGGCCGTTTTTCAGTCAATACCGCACTAGAACCGATATTTTCTAACAGCCCTAGCGCCCGTGGGCCAAAACTGGCCCCGCCAAAGGGTCTAATCCGACCCATGGGATGAATCTGTGAAATGCCAAAATTTCACCTAAGACATTAATTGTTAAATGTTGTAACAAGAACGGAGATTAAAAGAGAAACGGGAACATCAGTGTGAGAATGTGCGGGTAATGAAAGAATGTGTTGACACATGAAAGTGAAATGAAACCGAAGTCGTCACAGGGTTGAATTCTGGGTAAGTGTGTGGTTTCAGTTTGATGATGACACTGTGATAATACCTGAGGTGTAGAGATAATCCACCTCAGGTTTACTCTGAGTACACTGGAATCATTTGTTGCTTCCTGTACCTAGTTCTGGAAACCACATTGTTGGTCAGATACTTGTTCTTTTCTCTGGTAAAGCAGAAGCAGAGGCTGTTTCATGTCCTCAACTGACCTGAACTGAAGTCCCAACCAGAAAAAAAGGAATATTATATAGAAGTGGACGTACATAAATAGATTTTATGAATTTAACAGGTCACCAGAGGTCAATTTATAACGCTCAAAGAGCTGAAAAGCTGCTGAAAACCAAAACCATCTACTGATCTAAACGGTTTAATACCTGTTGATCCATTTCTCCTATCAATCCATGTAAAATATTGGTGTAAAATGCAGTTCTTCATCTTCTCATGGTCATCAGATATGACCCATTAGGATGTTCAGAGGCTCCGTAGTTACCGTGGAAACAGCGTCATCTTCTACAACATTGATTCACCAGTGAAACCCATGGAGTTGGATCAGTGACAGTGGATGGAGACACTGGGTTTATGATCAGATAATTAAAAAATAATAATAAAAAAAACCTACAAAACAATCAATAATATGAAAAAATAAGCATAAAATTTTGCTAAAATAAAGTTAAAAACATAAAATAATGAATAAAATAAACAACAACAATGATGATGAAATGGGTTTATGTTCAATTATTGACAGATTTGACTGAAAAGGTCACTTTTTGGAGGTTTTGTCATGATGAGTAAATTAAATATAAGAAAATACACGATTTTTATCGGAAAAATACCCAAGATAGTGGTGACAATGTTAAATGTAGAGAAAAATCCATTTGGAAGTTGCCTCTGGAATAGTTCCAGGTGTTTAAGGGTTAATTTGAGGCTTTTCCTGAGGATGATTAGAGCTGTGTGTGTTGATCATGTTGAATAAAAACTATATTCATGTCAGTGTTTGGGGGTTGATTCTTAACTTAAACTGGAGCTCCAGTCAAATCAAGTAGCCACTGACTCAAAAATAAAGTCACAGCAATCAATAATCAATTTAAGTAATTTCCAAAAAACAAACAAAATTGGTTGGACACACTTAATTTATGTTCACTTAATGATGTATTTTGTAGTAAAGTCACTTTTTCTTTAGTTTATTCTGTTTTTATATAATAACCTTCGAATTTACTCTGAGCTTTAATGAACATCTACATGATCACTGAATTAAATGTAGGAAAATACATGATTTACTATAAAAAAATGCAAAGGATGATATAAAAAATGCTTTAGGAAAGGTTAAATGGAGTGAGAAAACCCATGGAGTTTGATAAATGACAGTGGTTGTAGACACTTATTTTATGTTCAGTTAATTATTATATTTTGTAGAAAATGTCACTTCTTCTTCAGTTTTCTCTGGTTTTATATAATAACCTTTGAATTTACTCTGAGCTTTAATGAGTATTCTACATGATCAGTGAATTAAATGTAGGAAAATACATGATTTACAATAAAAATAATGGAAGGTATGATGTAAAAAGTCATTTAGAAAAGGTTAAATGGAGTGAGAAATTCATTTGGAAGTCGCCATCTCATGTAAAAATTAAGCCATAGTTGTTAAAGTGGTGAAAGTCTGGATAAAAATGTCTTAGTTTCTCCATCAAATGTGTTTTTTATGTAGTATAAAGTTCTTTTATTCTCATCCACTGCTGTGACTTTAATTCATCAGTAAAACCCATGGAGTTTGATAAATGACAGTGGATGTAGACACTTATTTTATGTTCAGTTAATGATATATTTTGTAGAAAATGTCACTTTTTCTTCAGTTTTTTTTCTGTCTTTATGTAATAATCTTTGAATTTACTCTGAGTTTTAATACACACCTACATGATCAGTGAATTAAATGTAGGAGAATACATGATTTACAATAAAAAAATGGAAGGTATGACATGAAAAATCCTTTAAAAGGGTAAATGGAGTGAGAAATTCATTTGGATGTCACCGTCTTGTGTAGAAATTAAGCCATAGTCGTTAAAGTGGTGAAAGTCTGTTTAAATATGTCATAGTGTTTCCATCAAATGTGTTTACATATTAAGTAATTTTATTCTTATCCACTGCTGTGACTTTAATTCACCAGTAAAACCCATGGAGTTTGATAAATGACAGTGGATGTAGACACTTATTTTATGTGCAGTTAATGATATGTTCTGTAGAAAATGTCACTGTTTTGATAGAATAACATTTGAATTTACTCGGAGCTTTAATGAACATCTACATGATCCGTGAATTATATATAGGAAAATACATGATTTACAATAAAAATAATGGAAGGTATGATGTAAAAAGTCACTTAGGAAAGGGTAAATGGAGTGAGAAATTCATTTGGAAATCGCCATTTCGTGTAAAAATTAAGCCATAATTGTTAAAGTGGTGTCTTTGTTTCTTCATCAAATGTGTTTTTTTTCATGTACATATGAAGTTCTTCTATTCTCATCCACTGCTGTGACATTAATTCACCAGTAAAACCCATGGAGTTTGATAAATGACAGTGGATGTAGACACTTATTTTATGTTCAGTTAATATATTTTGTAGAAAATGTCACTTTTTCTTCAGTTTTCTGTTTTTATATAATAATCTTTGAATTTACTCTGATCTTTTATGAACATCTACATGATCAGTGAATTCAATATAGGAAAGTAAGTGATTTACAATAAAAATAATGGAAGGTATGATATAAAAAATCCTTTAGGAAAGGGTAAATGGAGTGAGAAATTCATTTAGAAGTTGCTATCTCATGTAAAAATTAAGCCATAGTTAAAGTGGTGAAAGTCTGGATAAAAATGTCTTAGTTTCTCTATTAAATGTGGTTTTTTTTTTAATGTATATATAAAGTCATTTTATTCTCATCCACTGCTGTGACTTTAATTCACCAGTAAAACCCATGGAGTTTGATAAATGACAGTGGATGTAGACACTTATTTTATGTTTAGTTAATATATTTTGTAGAAAATGTCACTTTTTCTTCAGTTTTGTCTGTTTTTATGTAATAACCTTTGAATGTACTCTGAGCTTTCATGAACATCTACATGATTTGTGCATTAAATACAGAAAAAGGCACGATTTACACTGAAAAAATGCAAAATGCTGAGGACAATATTATGATAAATGATGATAAATCACTTAGGAAAGATTAGATGTAATGAGAAATAGTTGCCACAAAAATACCTGCAGGTTTTCAGCCTTCAAAGCAGAACTGGGCAAAATATTACACCGCATAAATTCCGAGTGCAGTGCATTTTAGAAAATAGTGTTTTACATGAAGTCACACATCAGAGTTTTGTTGAAGGCTGGAGGTTGAACTAAATCTGTAATTCCCGACGCCGGAAAAAACCCAGAAATGTAATAAAAGTGGAGCTTATAACCTCCTAGGCAGGGGAATCCCACAGTAGAGCTGACAGTGTTTTCATGGCTCTGACAGCTGATATTCTGCTGTAATATGAGCAAATCTATAACCATGGTACACTTCATTTAACATCCATACATGTCATGATATATTGGATTTTATTAGTTTATATAAAATGGCCTCATGGAATGGACTGTTTCTTATTTTTTCTGCTTCTATTTAGAGCTGTTGACGTCCCACTTGCACAAAAAAAAAATACTGGAAGTGATACTGAGCTCTAGACTTAGTTTTTTTCTTACAGTATATGGACAAAAGTATGTGGACAGGTTGAATTCAGGTGTTTATTTTCTAACAAAACCATAATGACAAATGTCAGAGTATAGTTTTATATTGGGATAAATATCATTTCATTGGTTAGTTTGGTTTAAATTGTTATCTTTGTTTCCAAAATGCCTCAGAGATGGTTTTGACTTAATTTCTCTCAACATTGATTGTGTTTTTTGTTTTTTGTTTTTTTTTATCCATGGCTATGATTTTAAATGTTCTTTCTCTAAATTTCTAAAATATTTTTCCTGCTCTGACTATAAATAATAATTTTCTACCACATCTAACCATCTACTTCCTTCACATCTCACTTAAACTTTAAGGAAATATTGATGTTTATAAACTATATGGACATAAATATTGGGACACATCATGTCTACAGCTGTAAGATGTCCGGTTCGTGAGGATTTAGGATAAAAATATTAATATAGACAAATATACAAATATATTACAGATCAAGAAAATCAACAAGCGGTTTTCTGTTGCAGTTTATATCTGAAATCATCATAGAACATTTAAAATCATAGTCATTGTTGAGAGAAATGAAATCAAAACCATCTCAGAGGCATTTTAGAAACAAAGATAACAATTTAAACCAAACTAACCAATGAAATGATATTTATCCCAATATAAAACTATATTATTAAGCAATATTGTGATATATCATGTCTTCAGTTGGTCAGATGTCCTGTTCATGATAATTTCAGATAAAAACCTCAATATATACAAAGATATAAACACCTGAGAATGATAAGTGCCAATAATAAACTGGATTTCTATAGGTTAGAGTTGGAAAATATGCATAAAAATGATGATATGGTCCAAATATTCACATGTCTAATAACTGTGTAACAGTGTAGTTCCCAGTTTTTAGATGTTATTGTTCAAATTGACCAAAAATACCACAGATTTAGTCGAGAAATGATAGTTCTGTCAGATATCTGGTTCATGCTGATTTTGGATATAAACATCAATATTTCCTTACAAACAAAACAATTAGGCTAGTCATGATTGTTTTGTATCCCAGACCCCTGTGAGAAAAGAAACACCTGAATTTAATGTGTCCACATACTTTTGGCCACATATTGAATCTTATGTTAGAAACCACGTCTCGTGTCAAAGAATAAAATGATTGTGATTCTGTTGTAGAAATGTTCAGTTGATCATATAACCAATTATAAAATATGAACACAAGTATTGAATGAATGTGACTGTCTACTTCCTTCTGAATGTGCGTCATCGTTTGTAAACTGTTGTTTCTGTTTCAGTGTCAGGTTTCTGATGCTCATATTTGGTACTTATTATAGGATGCATAACAAGCAGCCTGAGTTCAGACGCTGTGTGTGTTTTTATGCACAAATTGCACATATATTAACCTTTAAATCATCCCTCATTTTGCTGAGAACCCCCCCCCCATGCTCTGAGGATGCTGTGGAACCCCCCCCCACCCACCCACCCACACACACCCTCCCCCCCTCCCTCCTGGGAAACCACCAGTCAGTTCACCATCTACAGTCCTCGTAGCTGATTAAAACTCAGTCTCACCTTTTGAGCTGGGAGACGCCACTGCTTGACCCTTCGTCTGTGATGAGGTGCTGCTCGTTCACTCCGAATATGCAAATGAGATGCTAATAAGCGTCGGATGAGCTGTAAGGACGGTGCGTTTGCGGACTGTAGTCGCGATCTTAAAGGACGATGGTGGAACATCCTGTCAGCTGTCGCCTCTGTCAGCAGCTCGACTGCTCTGAAACTCATGCACATGCATAACAAACAAAACTGTACACACACACACACACACACACACACACACACACACACACACACGCACTGTACACTATATGGACAAAAGTTTGTAGACACGTTGAATTCAGGTTTCTCTTTTCTAACAAAACAATAATGACTAATATCAGAATATAGTTTTATATTCGGATAAATATCTTAATTTCTTTCAACTTTGATTTTTTTTTTTTTTTAATCCATGACTATGATTTTAAATGTTCTACCTCTAAATTTCTAAAATACTTTTCATGCTCTGACTGTAAATGATCATTTTCTACCACAACTAACCATCTACTTTCTGCACGTCTCCCATTAAACTTTAGGAAATAATGATGTTTCTAAACTATATGGACATAAATATTGGGACACATCATGTCTACAGCTGTAAGATGTCCTGTTGATGAGGATTTGAAATAAAAACATCAATATATAATCACCTGGGAATTATTAATTCCAATCATAAACTTTATTTCTATAGGTTGGAGTTGGGTAATCTGCATAAAAACAATGATATGGTCCAAATACTCACTTGTCTAATAATTGTGTAACAGTGTAGTTCCCAGTTTTTAGATTTTACTTTTAAAATTGACCAAAAATACCACAGATTTAGTCGTGAAATGATAGTTCTGATTGTTTTTACTTAATTTCTCTCAACACTGATTTTCCTTTTTTTGTTTTTTATGCATAGACTTTGATTTTAAATGTTCTTCCTCTAAATTTCTAAAATATTTTTCATGCTCTGACTGTAAATAATAATTTTCTTCCACAACTAACCGTCTACTTTCTGCACATCTGACATAAACTTTAAGTAAATAATGCCGTTTCTAAACTACATGGACATAAATATTGGGACATCATGTCTCCATGTCCTGTTGGTGCTGATTTCAGATATAAACTGCAGCAGAAAACCTCTTGTTGAATTTCCAGATCTGTAATATAGTGGAGAATTCAATCAGGTGCTGACAGAACTATCATTTCACGACTAAATCTGTGGTATTTTTGGTCAATTTGAACAATAACATCTAAAAACCGGGAACTATGCTATTACATAATTATTAGACATGTGAGTATTTGGACCATATCATCCTTTTTATGCAGATTTTCCAACTCTAACCTATAGAAATTCAGCTTATTATTGGAATCAGTTGTTCTCAGGTGATTACATATTTGATGCTTTTATCTTAAATCCTCATCAACAGGACATCTTACAGCTGTAGACATGATGTGTCCCAATATTTATGTCCATATAGTTTCTAAATATAAATATTTTAGTTTATAAATATTTTCTTAAAGTTTAGGTGAGATGTGAAAAAAGTAAATGGTTAGTTGTGATAGAAAATTGTTCTATATAATGACAGAACTATCATTTAACGACTAAATCTCTGGTATTTTGGTCAATTTTAATAATAACATCTAAAAACTGGGAACTCCACTGTTACACAATTATTAGACAAGTGAGTATTTGGACCATATCATCATTTTTATGCAGATTTTCCAACTCTAACCTATAGAAATCCAGTTTATTATTAGAATTAATCATTCTCAGAAGTTTCTATATTTGTATATATTGATGTTTTTATCTTAAATCCTCATGAACAGGACATCTTACAGCTGTAGACATGATGTGCCCCAATATATTTGTCCATATAGTTTAGAAACATTTCCTTAAAGTTTAGGCTAATGGTAGATTTTTCTTCCTCAGTTACGTGTTAGTTGTGGTAGAAAATTATTATTTACAGTCAGAGCAGGAAAAATATTTTAGAAATTTAGAGGAAAAACAATTTAAAATCACAGTCAATGTTGACAAAAATTTAGTCAAAACCATCTCGTTATCACTATAATAATAATATTTATCCCAGTATAAAACTATATTCTGTCATTACTGTTTTGTATCCCAAACACGTGAATCCAACGTGTCCACATACTTTTGTCCACTTTTCAGATCTGGTTTGGTGTTCACAGAGCTGAGGATTAGATTCTGCTAAAGTCTGTAAAGGTCTTCCCTGGCCGTCCTCTAAATCTGACTGTCGAGGGAAAGATGAAACACCTTTTTTTTCTCTCTCTCAACATCTCTACACGCCCGTCACTTCCTCCCTGTTCTTTTCATCTCTCCTCGTCCTGCGTTTGCTGATACCTCACCCTACTTTCTCCCAGTCTTAAGGATTCAGTTCAGTTATTTTTGCCCACTCCCAGTACGATTGGCTTTTTTGTGTGTGTGTGTGTGTGTGTGTGTGTGGCGCTGCGTCTTTGCGAGCGTGCATGTGTTTGAAGAAAAAGCCATTTGCTGCTTTGCCAACCTTTAGAGCTTGAAATAAAATTCTGTGTGTCTGTGTCTTTCTCAGACTAACTTGGCAGCCTATAAGTCCTATTTCGGTATCGACTGTTTGAACTAATTGCCTGTGCTTCCCTGGTCCTACTTCTGTTCTGAGACGTGAGTGTGTGTCGGATTGAGTTACCGTTGGATCCTCCAGGTGCTCTGTTTAATCGTCTAATGGCTTTAATAGCTATGGCTCTGAACCAGCCTCTGGGCTTCATGCAAAGGTACATACCAGGGTTCCTGCGGGTGCTTGAAATCCTTGAAAAGGCTTGAATTTCAGTGTTGTGTTTTCAAGGTCTGGAAAGTTCTTGAATTTTAGGTTAAGTGCTTGAAAGTGTTTAAATTTTAGTTTTTTAGGTTAGGTTAATTTATTTCAGACAGACATAATACAAAACATATGGAACTAGAAGCACTCGGAGAGCGCAGACCTCCGCCAAGGCTGATCAGTGGCCCCCCCGTGGGCCCCCCCACGCCAAGGAGGTTATGTTTTTGCCAGGGTTTGTTTGTTTGTCTGTCTGTCTGTTTGTCTGTCCGTTAGTGTGCAACATAACTCAAAAAGTTATGGACAGATTTTGATGAAATTTTCAGGGTTTGTTGGAAATGGGCCCCCCCGTGGGCCCCCCCACCCCCGAATACCACCAAAATTTAATCATTTCGTCCTTATCCCATTTCCAGCAAACCCTGAAAATTTCATCAAAATCTGTCCATAACTTTTTGAGTTATGTTGCACACTAACGGACAGACAAACAAACAAACCCTGACAAAAACATAACCTCCTTGGCGGAGGTAACAAAAATAATAATAATAATTAACAATACACAGATGAAAAATCAAACAGTAGAAAAATAATAATAATAATAATGATAAACAATACACAAAAAATCAAATAATAGAAAAAAAAGAACCAACTGTTGTGCCTGAAAGGGAGTAGGAAGAAGAAGTTTGAGTGCTTAAAAGTGCTTGGATTTTAGTTGAAATGCTTGGATTTTAGGTGAAGTGCTTGAAAAGTGCTTGAATTTGATGTTGACCTTCTTCAGATCTTGGTCAAATTTTACCCATTTACATTTATTAAAACCAGGGTTTGTACAGGTGCTTGAAAGCCATGAAAATGTTTGAATTTCAATGTTGTGTTTTCAAGGTCTGAAAGTGCTTGAATTTTAGGTGAAGTGCTTGAAAATGCTTGGATTTTAGTTGAAGTGCTTGGATTTTAGTTGAAGTGCTTGAATTTTAGTTGAAGTGCTTGAAAAGTGCTTGAATTTGACCTTGAACTTCTTCAGATCTTGGTCAAATTTCAATCAGTTACATTAGTTAAAACCAGGGTTTGCGCAGGTGCTTGACAACCTTGAAAATATTTGAATTTCAGTGTTGTGTTGTGAAGGTCTGAAAGTGCTTGAATTTTAGTTGAAGTGCTTGAGAGTGCTTGGATTTTAGTTGAAGTGCTTAAAAGTGCTTGAATTCAACCTTGAACTTCTTCAGATCTTGGTCAGATTTTACCCTTTCACATTAATTAAAACCAGGGTTTGTACAGGTGTTTGAAATCCTTGAAAGTGCTTGAATTTCAATGTTGTGTTTTCAAGGCCTGAAGGTGTTTGAATTTTACTTGAAGTGCTTGCAGTTATAAGTCTGTGATGTGACTTATTATTATTTTCTTTTTTTATATTTAACCCATAAAAACCCAGTGCTACTTTTGTGCCACCTCAAAAATATATTTTTCTCCATATTTAACCTCTCTTAAATATTTTATAACCATTTATTAGGTTATCCTCTGTTTTCTGTAGTTTTTCGGTGTAAATCAGGTATTTTTCTTATATTTAATTGACTGATCTTGTAGATGTTCTTAAAAGTTCAGATTGCAGTTGAGGGTTATTGTATCAAAAACAGAGAAAACTTAAGAAAACAAAATTTTTTTTCGGCAAAATATACCATTAACTGAACATAAACCCAGAACGAAGAGCTAAGCTAACGGAGCTAAGCTAATGCAGCCTATAAGTTTTAGTTTTTGAATAAAACTTGATGATTCCATAATACAGATGTGTGTAAACAACAAGCTTTGCCCTTTATTCAGTGTCTAATTCAGTCTGTGGAAGCATAGGATTGATTCGTTGGTGGTTTTGGTAGAACTAAATGTGTTTTGGTACCAGACTGACTCCTAGTCAGAGTTTGAAACATCAATACTACATAGAAACAGAAATTTTCGCTATCATTGGTGAAAATAACCTTTCCTATTGTGGTTGTAGTGGTCCTGGACTGAACTAGACTCCTGTATTGTGGTATTAAATGGCTGATTGACAGCTGTAATAAGCAATCACTGTGTCTCCGACAGAAACAACAACATCTAAATCTGATGTTTCTGCTTCAGTTTTCCATCACGGTGTAAAATGCTGTTGTCAGTTATCTTATAAACAGTCTGTACTCAGGACAGAGTATACAGCAGCGGGAGGAGAGGCTGTATTTTCCAATTCTGGCATTTTTTCCACTGATTTCTGCCGACTAAAGCATTAAATGAGCATATATTTAACACTATTATATCTGCATTGTCTCTCTTTATTTAAGTGGGTCTTCTGTGCACTCTGTTTACACTGAAACAGTAGTTAATCTGACATTTCTGCTGTTCTGGGATCATCATCTGTTCGTGTAGTCGTCTCAGTTATGTGGAATAATTGGTGCAAAATTAGTTTAAGTCACTGTCAGTTAAGTATTGACCTTTAAAACCTTTAAACCCTAAGCCTAAAATGGTCCGCCTGGACTTTTTTTTTTCTTATTTCGACTATAAAAAGATTTGAAAATATGCTGTGAGTGAGTTTGCCTATTTTTCCAGAGCATTTTTTTTCCCCAGATCTTTCAAAATCTACCATTTATTTGCAATTTACTATGTGTTATGATTCTGCTAAAATGGCTTCTTCCCCAACTCCTCGTACAGGCATGAGTGAAATTACTGTAATGATCCAATAAAGCTCATAAAGCGCAGTCTCAGGTTTCAGAAACTGTTGGAATTTTTCCAATTGTATAAACCATGAAAGAGTTCCAGCCATCCAAACTGTATATACACAGGGTGTATCAACGGTGACACATCAGGTTTTAAAGGGTTAACCTTTGTGCACCAAAATGTAATTAGCTCATCCTTCCAACTAAATGATGTTTGGGTCTAATTTGTGGAAGTTGTGGACAAATTGGATTAACTGTTGGACAAACCAGCATGTGTGAACATCCACAGGGATTGAAAATTAAATAAAGTTTTGTTGCAGCAACAGATTGAAACTTGTCCAAATGCTAATCTGTAGAAGCAAATTATCCAAACATGGGATTCAACTGTGGCATGAAAAGTGCTTTTTGGTTGCACAATATTTATACATTTTGTCACGTTAGCTGGGTTTCCATTACCCTCAGAAATGTACAAAATGCAAATTGCACAATAGAAAAGTGGTAGTGGAAACATCGGAATGTCACAAAAAAGTTTTTACACTCTCATGAGGGGGTTTTTGAGACACTTCGATATCAAAACATAGTGTAAAAGTGTAATGGAAACCCATTTAGTTTATTTGGATCCATGTGGTCCCAGTGGTTTTGCTCAGTCCAAGCGTCTCCCCTATGACCCTGGACTCAGAACAGGTGGTTCTAGTTTGTTCAGGCCAACAGACACTGGCTTTAGTGGGGGAAGTGCTTCCCCAGGGCAGGACAAGTGTGGGGACACCAGAGGTTCAAGAACATCACACAGTTCAGTAAAGAGTACCCGGGTCAGTGGGAAATTCTGGATCCACAACTGATTGGTGAATTCCTGATTTCCAATTCTGTCCCATAAATCCATTCTGCGTGGCCACTGCCATAAATAAGGACTTTGCCTTGGGACGATTACAGGGTTCTCACGGCATCTTAAAAAGTCTTATTTATTTATTTATTTAGTTAGTTAGATAGTTAGTTAGTTACAGGACAGTGTGTTTTTGCATTGGTTGCAAAGACCAAGATGCATGCACCAGATTTAGTAGAGAAGCTAATTTCAGTCTGTTGTCCTGGACCAACATAATAAAACATCACATTGATTATGAAGTACTTATATACTGGAAGAAAACCGCTAAACATGACAGATATAAGAAAGTTTGCTCAGGTGGATCAGTTAGAGCCTTGAATTTACAAATCTGCATTTAATACCTTAAAAAAGTTTTTAAAAGGTATTAAATTTGATATGCTAGGTCTTCAGTTCTGTTGTCATGAAATTGTTGACTGTATTGTGTTTAAATGTGTCTGTTAAATGTCCAAACTGCAAAGAAAGTAACGTTAGTCGACTCAGTTCCACCTGTTCCAACTCTACAGTTTATAGTGAAATTAGGAACCAATTATCGTTAAAGTTGTAGCTCCTGGTGAGAAATGACTCGGAACGGTGGGAATCAAGGCGTTGGAATAAATAAATAAATTTTCCTGAATTCTAGGAGTCATGAATTTTTGCCAATATGGCCGTGAAATAGGTATTAAAGTCTGTTCTAAGTAGTCTTAAAAAGGTCTAAAAAAGTCTTAAATTAGGCGTGTAGAAACCTGTAGGAACCCTGGATTCTCAGTTCCCTCCTCCTTTAGTTGAAGACAGTCACTTCAATAGCAGTAGATGAACCGACACTACTACAGTACCAACACCGTGGAGCTTTGGCATCAAACTCAGTACCTCCATCTTCCTTAAACAAGTGCCTTATGAGAACTATACAGTATTTTACTAGAATTACAACATGTCACGAGATGGGTCTTTACTAGTGTCACGCATCAGAAGCCAAACACTCTTCAAACAAAACGCCTACAAGTCAAAACTGTAAAAATATGCCTTTTATTTTGTGAAAAACTGTAATGGAAACCCAGCTATTGTCTGTTTCATGGTATTTAAAAAAAAGAAGATCAAGATGATACTGAGTTTAGTTCTTTTCTAACTCTGCTATACATCACTGGACAAAACTGCAGCTGAATTGGAAATCATCCAGAGATGGCCGGCCTCTGTAATACATCAGAATGTCGGCCGTCTACCTCCCTATGAAGACAAATCATACTTTACCTCTCGCCTCGGGCCACTCTGCTACCTAAGATGATAAAACCGAACTAATGAATATTGTAATAGTGTAATAAAGTCACTGTAAATATATAGGGTTAGTGAATGGCCTGAAAGCCTTTGTATTCCGAATCCATATATTAACGTGAATTGTTACCGCGCAGCTCGAGATGGTCTTGGTGGATCGATTGTTTTGGATTGGAGGAAGGGGGTCGGGTGGGGTGGGGTGGGGGTTTGTGATAGGTGATGCTTGGGGGGGGGGGGGGGGGGGCTGAGGATGAATGTACTTGTTGGCGGTCCTTTGCGTGTTGCCCTCTGGCTCGGAGATCGCTGCGAGGACTATAGACTCTGGTGTGACTGATGGGGTAATTTCGCACATAGCCACTCAAATGTCCATGCATTTCTGCACATGCATGTCTTGGGCTTTGTGTAGTCCGACTGTGGCTCCGGGGTACTGTGTAGGGGTGGTGGTGGTGGGGGGCGTTCGTAACACTGCAGGCCTGAATAGGAAGACGGTATATTAAGCTTTACTCTCAATAGACCATATCAATCTCGGAAGCACATCGCCACGGATACTGTACCGATTCTCCCGGCTGCATTCCTGCTCATGCATAGTCATTGAGCATCGATTTGGAAAAGCTTGGAGCAAAATAAATTAAGTGGATCATTATTACCCTTACCCAGTATTTGTAGTATCTATAGGTCAAGGCAGGGCCAAGGCTCGAAGCATGGACGGGAAGCAGCACAACAAGAACACCACTGTATAATACATGTATACAAGTGGAAGAACACGCACCACCCCGGGCTTCGACGCCTCAGTTGTCATGGACATGCAAAGTTACGCAAAGTTAGACATGGACTTTGTTCCGTTAAGGATGGGATGCTGAGCTCGTTCTACCAGAAACATTGATTTGCAGATGATTTCACTGGCTGGTAAACGGAAGATGGTTATGGAGATGTTAGTAACTGCGTTTGGTTTTAGTTTAGAAATGTAGCCATAAATATAAAATACTGCGACTGTTTTAACCCATAAAGACCCTTGGATACTTCTGTGGCAGTTCCCAAATGAATTTTTCTCTATTTTTTTAATCACCGTTTATTGTAATATTATACTCTGTATTTTGCATTTTTCTGTAAAAATCTGGTATTTCCCTATTTTTAATGTACTGATCTTGTGGCTGTTAGGGATGTAACAAAATGAAAATTTCATATCACGGTTACTGTGACCAAGATTATCACGGTTATCATTATTATCACGGTATTGTTGAAATTGTGCTCAAAATGTTCAAGAAGTACTAATACACACTGAAATAGTTTAACCAAGCTGTATTTTGAAGACAACAACAACAAAAAAAAACAAATAACTTCATAGGCACAATGTCCCTTCTGTGTCAGAAACATTCAAATATTAACCCTTAGTGGTCTGAGTCTACGTATTTTGTTTGTTTTTCAGTCCTTTTGATTTTGCCTTTATATACTATATAAGCAAATGCTTACTATACCCATGTTTGGGATCTTTGTTTTCAGCACAACTTCGTTTATATCATCTGCCTATTATTTTTCACTTTAACCTACTATTAAAACACAAAAGGACAAAAAACACAAAAAAATATATAAAATCCGATTTGAAAAATGTATATAATTTATTGCATAAATAACACACAGATGCTTAACGAACCTTTTCAAAGACTTTAAAAGTGAATATTGGTTCCAAATATTAGGCATAGAAAATTAAAATTGCAATAAATTAAAACTATACTTAAATATTTGACATAAAAGCAGATCTTTACATAGGATTTTTTCCCTAAAAGTGCAGTAATCAAACACGATTATCATGTTAATTAGAATTAAACGGTAATTCTAACCGTTAGCACTTTTACTGCAGTTTATCGTTATACCGGTAATCGTTACATCCCTAATAGATGTTGATAAAAAAACAAAAAAAAAACTGTCATTCAAACTGTCTTTAACAGATGGGATACAGGTCACATATGTGCAGAACTGACCTTTCTTTGCAAAGAAATAAAATCTTGTCGGCTGGCAGAAGTCTCTGTTTCATTATTCACCAGCAGCAGAGCAAAAATTTCCGTAACACATATGACCCACATATATTTTTTTTTTCCTTTTTATGAGCATGTGGTTGATCTCTTCCTGTGTTTGGATTTGGGCCACATTTGACTGCATCTGAACGTAACCTTGGTTAATTTTTTTTAATTCAAATTTTTATTCAAAACAGTCTTACAACATATTTCACAGGACATTGTTGATACAAAGTACACTGTTCTCTTTTTTTTTTTTTTTAATTTTTTTTTTAAGAAAGATTAAAAGGGTGTTAATATTGCTCCCAGAAATAAAGAAAGAAAGAAAGAAAGAAAGAAAGAAAGAAAAAAGATAATTTGTGAATCTTTGTTGCATGAATATTGTCATATAAACATAGACTTTCTAGTGCAATACAAAACAGAGGGGTAATTGGTGAAAAAATCAGTGCTTTTTATGGCCATCCTACTTTTGCAGAACAATGACATGAATAGTAATAAAGATTATAAACAAACATATTTACATTTACTTACATGCACACACATTTATCTACATGTATAAGTGATTGTGGACATATCCATGAAGCAGCCTTAGTTAATTTTAATAATCTCCCTGTGTATTTTACATTAATTGAAGTGTTAATGGGGGTGTCCGAACCACCTAAGCCTTATAGTTGTACGAAACTCCCTCTATGTATTCATAACCCATTTGTATAACCTAGTGTTTTTCAACGAGGGCGACACCATCTGGGAGTATTTGGAATGAGAAAGGTGAGAGGGGGCGCTGAGACCGAAATGGGGGGCGTTAGTCTGTATAAGTATCAACTGGAAGTCAATGGCAAATTTCCGTGACACCCCCCGCCCCCCCACTCCGCAATAAGGTATACTTGGAGCTCCATATTCCTTGGACAAAACAATCAACAAAATTAACAAAGTATCAATAAAATGAACAAAATATCAATGAAATGAACAAAACAATAAACAGAATGAACAAAATGAACAAAATAATGAACAAAATGAACACAATAATCAACAAAATGGACAAAATATCAACAAAATGAACAAAGCAATAAAAAAAATGAACAAAATAATGAACAAAATGAACACAATAATCAACAAAATGAACAAAATATCAATAAAATGAAGAAAAACAATCAACAGAATTAACAAAAATAATTAACATGAAAAAACAATCAACAAAATGTGCAAAACTAACCTAAATAATCCACAAATTGAATAAAAATGACCAAAATAATCAATAAAATGAACAAATCAATCAACAAAATAGCAACAAAATGAACAAAACAATCAACAAAATGAACACAACAATCAACAAAATTAACAAAATATCAAAATGAACAAAAACAATCAACAAAATTAACAGAAAATGATTAACATGAAAAAAACAATCAACAAAATGTGCAAAAATAACCTAAATAATCAACAAATTGAACAAAAATGACCAAAATAATCAATAAAATGAACAAATCAATCAACAAAATGAACAAAACAGTCAACAAAATGAACAAAACAATAAACAAAATGAACAAAATAAACAAAATGAACAAAATAATGAACAAAATGAACACAACAATCAACAAAATGAACAAAATATTGACAAAATGAACAAAAACAATCAACAAAATTAACAAAAAATAATTAACATGAAAAAACAATCAACAAAATGTGCAAAAATAACCTAAATAATCAACAAATTGAACAAAAATGACCAAAATAATCAATAAAATGAACAAATCAATCAACAAAATATCAACAAAATGAACAAAACAATCAACAAAATGAACAAAATCTGTATAAGTATCCATATGAAGTCAGTGGCGAATTTCCATGCCCCCCCCCCCCCCCCCGGCAATAAGGTACGCTCCATCCCCCACTGCCCCCCCTTTTACCATTTTCTATGACCTATTTACAGTTTTCCACCCCCCCCCCCACCCACCCTCTGGTTGCGAGGGGGGCACGAGCCCGTACATAAGCTCCTGATTGCAAACATTTTTTCTGGGGGAGGGGGGGCTCATGACGATGTAAAGGGGTGAACCACTGGTCTAACCCAGTATTGTTTTCTTATTAGTGTCTGTGTTTAATTGTTTTGTGCAGTCGTTACACATTCAATTACATGTATTACTTAATTAAACACTGTCAGATTCATGGAACTCCCCGACACAGACCTGTATCGTTCACTGACATCGTCAACAAAAGGGCAGTATCCAGTCAAGTGCATTTATTCCTTGGGCTTAATTTGAGGGTTATGATCCATGAAGGTGGTCGGTGACACAGTTTTAGACACTGTGTGATGATTAATGAAACGCTCAGTGTGCGCTTCTGAATTCTGATGAACCCACGTTACCACGCCGGCTCCATGCCTTTAACGTTCCAGCAGAACCTCGACCGACAGTCATCGCCTTCGGTCTAGATGAGGCCCAGAAAATTATCGAAAGTGAAAAAGCTGGCTAAATGAAACGTCAATAAGAGCTCATCAATAACCCTCTGGGCGTCCACGTATCCTTTGAACTACGGCGGTCTGGTGCCTCAGCTGACTCGTCTACACTTACAGGTTGTTTTAACTGTCAACACAGCTCATAGTCCGACCAATAACAGATAAACACACCGCTGGAAATGCACTTTAACCCTTTAAGGACCACAATTACAACAGGCCTGGAGTTGTTTTATGTTGTGTTTGCAATAAAAATAGGAGAAAATGTTATTGTTTTTGTCAGGAAGAACTTAACTTTTAATATCTGCCCATTAATTATCATTATTTTATGTACTAAATGTTTAAAACTGTGTGTTATAGCAAAATTAAAAAAACAGACGTGGATTTTTTAATTTGATTTATTATGAAAAACAACTGTAAATGTTCAGAATGAAACTTTATGAGATTATAGAAAAAAAATTTACAACTATTTTAGATGTGCTCAGACATTTTAGTTTGTGTAGAACATTCTGTGTTCATGTTCTTCTTATTTTTAGTTATTATATTTATACTGCATGTAACGGGACTGTTGTTCGTCATTTTTATTATTTATTATGACTTATTATTATCATTATGATGTATTATACAAAAACTTTGGTAAAAAATGCTTCTCAGAGTGTCGGAAATAGACCCGTTCTATTTGTGCAAAAATGTGCAACCTTTTTTCTTTTCTCTTTTGTTAATTTTTACACATTTTGTTAATTATTTTATTCATTTTGTGATCATTTTTTAAATTTTTGGGCTCATTTTTGTTCAATTTGTTAATTTTTTGGTTCATTTTGTTGATTATTTTGTTTATTTTGGTAATTTTGTCATTATTTTTGTAATTTTTATTTAATTGGTTGATTATTTTGTTCATTTTGTAGATTATTCTGGTCATTTTCACTCATTTTTTGATTATTGTATTCATTTTGTGATTTAATTTTGGCCACTCATTTTTGTTCACTTCTTTGTTACTTTGTTCATTTTTGCACATTTTGTTGATTAGGCTGTTTTATAATCATTTGTGCATTTTTGTGTGTTCATTTTTGTCTCTAATTTGTTAATGTTTTTTTGTTAATTTTGTTGATTATTTTAGTCATTTTTATTCAATTTGTTGACTATTTTGTTCATTTTGTAGATTCTTCTGGTCATTTTTACTCCTTTTGTTGATTATTGTATTCACTTTGTGATTAATTTACTCAGTTTTGTTTTACTTTGTTATTTTGTTCATTTTTACACATTTTGTTGATTACGCTGTTTTATAATCATTTTGCGATCTTTTTGTGCATCTTTGTTAATTTGGTTCATTTTTGTTCAATTTGTTAATGGTTTTTTGTTAATTTTGTTGATTATTTTTGTTCAGTTTGTCCATTATTTTGTTCATTTTGTCCATTATTTTGTTCATTTTATAGATTATTCTGGTCATTTTCACTCATTGTGTTGATAATTGTATTCATTTTGTCATTAATTTACTCATTTTTGTTCACTTTCTTTGTTATTTTATTAATTTTTACACATTTTGTGGATTATTTTAATCAGTTTGCAATCTATTTGTGCTTTTTTTGTTAATTTGGTTCATTTTGTTTAATTTGTAAATTTTGTTTATTAGGTTGATTTTTTTGGTAACTGTCGATTATTTTGTTCATTTTGTCGATTATTCTGGTCATTTTCACTCATTTTGTTGATTATTGTATACATTTTGTGATTAATTTACTCATTTTTGTTCACTTTCTTTGTCATTTCATTAATTTTTACACATTTTGTGGATTATTTTAATCAGTTTGTGATCTATTTGTGCTTTTTTTTTGTTAATTTGGTTCATGTTGTTTAATTTGTAAATTTTTTTGTTCATTAGGTTGATTATTTTGGTTATTTTGGTAACTGTCGATTATTTTGTTCATTTTGTCGATTATTCTGGTCATTTTCACTCATTTTGTTGATTATTGTATACATTTTGTGATTAATTTACTCCTTTTTGTTTGTATTTTGTGCATTTGTGTTCGTTTTGTTGTTCATTTTGTTGATTTTATTCACATTCTTTATCTTTCATTTTTGTTCAACTTGATTGTTTTGTTTTGGATCCACATTTGTTGACCCGAACATTCGGTACAAGATGACGTTTGGATTTGATCAAAAACAATCCCTGTGAGACGTGTTGTACTCAAACCCGACACCGTCTGCGATTGATTTTTATGCTGGGAAAAGGGAAGCTCTTGTGGTGTTTGTTGTGTTTTGGCTGCTCAGACCTTGTGTATGTACAGTCTGACATTTCCAGCTGAAGGTGCACTTTGCCTTTCTTCCCTGAATCCTGTTGATCCACCGCAGGCCGTGGCCCGAACAAGGAAACGGACCTGGTTTTGTGGTTTTGTATGTATTCTCTCTTGTTCCTGCTGTGGGCTGCTTCCTATCGACAGAATCCACTGCTTCTACAAATATGAATATGTTTTATTCATCACACAAAACCTTTCTGAGCGTCCGCTGAATTGATGTTTTGTTGCTTTCTCCTATTACTTCCTTTGCTCATTCATTTCTAGAGCACAAAAAAATGATTAAATTCATTTTGAGGGGTGGGGTGGGGGGTTTGGGCCTTTTTTATCCAAGCTGTGAATTACAGGAGGTAATTTAACTTTGCAAACCCACAAGGACCAGACGTCTGGTTTGATACCAAACTGAACAAGATGAAACGGGACAAATGAGGAAACACAAACGTCTGACTGTAGCAGAAAACCAGAGTTAAGAGGGTTTTTACAGTTAATGAGACTAAAACTGTAGTGAAAGATTAAGGTAAAGGAACCTGAGCAACAGTACTGTATGTGTATAAATAAACTTAACTGAAAAAAATCAACAAAATATCACCAAAATGTGCAAAACAATCGACAAAATTAACAAAATCTCAACAAAATTAACAAAATATCAACAAAATTAATAGAACAATCAATGAAATGAACAAAACAATCGACGAAATGAACAAAACAATCTACGAAATGAACAAAACAATAAACAAAATGAACAAAATGATGAACAAAATATTAACAAAATGAACAAAAGCAATCAACAAAATTAACAAAAAAAAATTAACATAAAAAACAATCAAGAAAATGAGCAAAACAATCAATAAAATGAACAAAACAATCAACAAAGTGAACAAAATATTAACAAAATTTTTAAAAAATCCACAAAATTAACAAAACAACAAAATGAACCAATAAATCAACAAAATGTACAATCAACAAAATTAACAAAAAATAATTAACATGAGAAAAAAACAATCAACAAAGTGAGCAAAAATTACCAAAATAATCAATAGAATGAGCAAAATGATCAACAAAATGAACAACACGATCAACAAAATGAACAAAATAATGAGCAAAATGAACAAAATAATGAACAATCAACAAAATTAACACAAAATAAACATGAAAAAAATAAAAAATCAACAAAATGAACAAAAATTACCAAAATATTGATAGAATGAGCAAAATGATCAACAAAGTGAACAAAACAATGAACAAAATGAACAGAACAATGAACAAAATGAACAGAATGGACAAAACAGTGAACAGAATGAACAAAATAATCAACAAAATGAACAAAACAATCAGCAAAAACGAACAAAACAATCAACAAAATACATAGCGTAGCATTTACAGTTGATGTAGACCACAGGGAAATCTTGGAAAATGAAGAGTTCCATTTAAAAAAAAAAAAAAAAAAAAAAAGCTAAATATCCCCCCTTTAACAGCAGCTGTTAATGCAGAGAAAACAACAGTAGAATGAGTGTGAAGTGAATCCAGTGGTCGTAGCTCCACTGTCTGTTTGGTCATGAGTCAAACCCAGTGTGGACTTTATTTACTCCATTGTCGGGTCAGAATGAAGAGAATCTGGGAGGGAATAAAGACGAGATGCCACGGGGGTCCCAGGCCGGGGGTCTCGTACGGCATGTGGGCTGCTTGGTGGGTCATTAGCAGTCAGCAGCAGGATTGTGGGATTATTAGCATTCCTTTTGCCGCGGACAGTGATGTATGGCGAGCGCGGTGGCGTAGGGCTTTGGGCGAGCGTACACGTGTGGAATCTATGGGTCGGCGTCGTCATTAATGACCGATGCCTCGTACGTTTGTCATGGCCGCGGGATTAGTGAAGCTGGGAGGCGCAGTTTGTCTTGTTCTGCTGCGAGCTAACACGGCGCTAGCTCATTAGCATTCACAGGTTATTGATTAGTCCCACGGTCACGCTTTTATCTGGTGGTACACCGGAGACCCACGGTGGATACATGATAGGAAACAGGTTTTTGATGAGGCTCTGTGCAGACAGTTTGGTTTTGTCAAAGAAAAAAAAAGGCTTTATAAGAGACAGGGGTGTCAAACATAAGGCCTGTGGACCAAAACGAAGCCACAAAAAGGGTCCAATCCAACCCATGGGATGAATGAATGAAATGGAAACATTACACTGACGATATTAACAATACTTTTAGTTCAGGTTCCACATTCAGACCAAAGGATCTGAAGTGGCTCAGACCAGTAAAATAATAACATAGTAACCAATAAATAATGACCAATCCATATGTTTCTCTTTGTTTTAGTGTAAAAAAAAAAGAAAGTAAAATTACATGAAAGACAAAAATTTGTAAATTAATCTCAAAATGAATGCAATAATATAAAATACAAATACAAAATAATCAAGAAAATTAGCAAAATAACCAAGAAAATGAACAAACCAACAAAATGAACAATACAATCAACAAAATGAACAATACAATCAACAAAATGAACAAAACAATCAACAAAATGAGCAAAATAATAAACAAAATGAACAATACAACAAAATGAACAAAACAATCAACAAAATGAACAAAATAATCGACAAAATGAGCAAAATAATCAACAAATTGAACAATCAACAAAATGAACCAAACCATCAACAAAATGAACAAAACAATCAACAAAATGAACAAAACAATCAACAAAATGAGCAAAGTAATCGAAAAAATTAATCAAATCAACAAAATGAGCAAAATTATTAACAAAATGAACAAAATAATCAACAAAAACAACAAAACTGTCAACAATGTGAACAAAAATTGCCTAAATAATCAACAAAAGTAAATAATCCACAAAAACAACAACATACCCGACACATTGAACAAAAATGACCAAAATAATCAACAAAAACAACATGTGTGACCCCTTACGTCTGGTCCTGGGGTCAGAGGTCACAGTTAATAGTGACTTTTTCCTTTGCGACACAGTTGGTTCAGTTTGTGTGTCTTATTAGACTGCTGTCTCTTCCAGTTTTATGTGAACACAGTAGATCTATCTCCTGTTTATGTTTGTGTATAGAGTTGTCCTTTAATGCAGTTTAACTTCAGTCAGTCTTTATGCACAGCTTGTATTTGTGTTTTACTGCCAACAATAGAAGTCTGCACTGCTTTGGGTCTTGCAGCGGAAACAGCGTCATAAAGGCAAACGGCCTTAAACGTCGATAGTTGGCTGCAGAACGACACCAAATTTACAATCTAACCAACGGCCGCATGTGAACGCATTATTCTGCCAGACGTTTCCAATCAGCCTCCAACATCAGCTTTTATTTCCACACAGACTTCCCACTAATATCAAACTCACTAAAATAAAGAGTAAACAGGTATTTTTTTCCATCCCTGGTGACAATAACTGGGATATGAGCCAAAGTTCATAACATTGTGCACACATCTGTCAGTGCAGTCATCATGAGCAGACTGCGTACCCTATTAAAGTTTATGTTTATTATGTTTTGTACTTGTTCAGAGCCCAACCTGTTTAAACCAGCCACGTCTGGGATGATAAAAAACACACAACACCCTGCACAACGTCACATCATCGATAGAAATGACTTTTATTCTGCAAATAAAATCTTCATAGTCGTCAAATAATTATAGTTTTCTGCCGTTTAAGCCTCATAACAGTTCAACGAAACACCAGAAGAATGAGCATTAATTGGAATTCAACGTTGTAACACAGAAAAAATAGTATTTTATTTGCTGTTTATTCTTTGTAAACTTCTTTACCTCTGCCGGGAGGTATTGTGATCACTTTGCTTTGTGTGTTTACTTGTTTGTTTGTTTGTTAGCAAGATAACTCCAAAAGTTATGGATGGATTTTCATGAAATTTTCAGTAAATGTTGACACTGGCACAAGGAAGAAGTGATTAAATTTTGGTAGTGATCGGGGGCAGGGCAGATCTGTCTTGGCGGAGGTCTGCGCTCTCTGAGTGCTTTTCTAGTTTTGGAATTAGTTTTGCCGATACCGATCCGATATGGACTTTTTACTATGAAACTTTGATTTAAATTTAGAGTCATTATTTACAGGTTATTATTCTATTATTTTACTGTAGATCCCTGTTGGGCTGAATGTGGAACCTGAACTAAAACAACTATGACACCTTTGACTCTTAATAAGTTTTCATACAGTTTATTTTTAACTTTTTTTTTTTAATTTTTTTATTTTTTTTGTATTTCATCACTTTGAGCCATAAACAACTTTAGTATCATTTTTGCACTTTGCAAATTCATACTGTGGGACAAATTAGAACCTTATATTTGCCTCTGTTGTAGCGCATCTATGGACAGGTCTGTCCAGGTATTATGTGGGGGTGCGTTCGGTGCTGTGCGTCAGTGATGTGAAGCGGGTTACTCATGGGTCGAGTTGGGGCGGGTCAAATAATTCCACAAAAACCTCACGGGTTGAAAAAAAACCAGACTCGTGCATAACAACTGTACTTCATAATGAGTACGAGCGCAGAGTGAAAGTGAAACTTACAGACACTTTACTAATTCCTCTAAGCCTCCCGCTGTTGTGCAGCTTTTCCCAACCCCTGGAAACTTCAATTTGAGGGGGCAGGATGTTTGCCCCCCCCCCCCTTCCCGATGTGGGCCCGGATCGACCTGATCTCGTGACTAAATCCGATCCAATCTTCTAAAAAATGCCAGATCGGCAGCCGATACCGATCTGTAGATTGGATCGGGACATCCCTACTTAAAACCAAGGTTATCATTGTTAACGAAAACTAACGAAATGACGAAAACTAGAATTGAAAAAGCATTTTCGTTAACTGAAATAAAAACTATAATTAAAAGAAAAAATGATAACTAACTGAAACTGTATTGTGTGTTTACAAAACTAACTAAAACATATGAAAATTATGGATAAAATTCCCTTCGTTTTCGTCTTTGTCAATGTTTGATTGATATGAAATCGATAGCTAGTGGCACCATATGACACTTTTTGGTCCGTCTCTTGTGTTCACTTGTGGTTTCCAGTTGTCTTCTGGTCCCCACTCTACCTGGAAACATGGAGACTAAAGTTGGGAGAAAGCAGCAGAGTCCTGTCTGGGATTTATTTGAATACGACGACAGAGAAGAAGAGAAAAGAGACCACTGAACTACAACTAAACTAAAACTAAGCATTTAGAAAATAACGAAAACTAATTAAAACTAGCAAACTTGCTCTAAGAACGAATTAAAACTCACTAAATTTGAGAAAAAAAAGTTGAAACTAAATAAAACTAAACTATAATGGAAAATCCAAAACTATTAGAACCTTGGTTAAAACCAAAGGAAACCTGGGTAATCCCAAACTAAACCCAGTCTGCGTCTTCTGTCCAGGTCTGACATGGTCTGTGTACAGGTTTGACTGTCAGGCAGGTTTAGAGCTGAAGCTTCATGGACGCTAACAGTCAGAGGAATAAGTGAAGTCAGAAGCTGAAACTGTGAACGGTGCCATTTGTGTTGGTCTGACCAGCTGCTCCGTTCAGGTAAATGAAAGGATTGGAAGGATTATGCACCGATGGCGGCTGTCGGCTCCAATAATTGAATATATAAGAGTTGTGACAGAACCGGCTCCCAGGCGTTGGCGGTTTGTGCGAATGCTTGAGCTGGTTTCATTCCGAAGCCTTTAGGCGCCGTGTCTCCAGAGGCCGCGCAGTATTTTGTGACCGAGCCGTGCACGTTGGCGACGGAGGAAAACGCTTTTGGATATTCAATATTAACGTGTTCCAATCACTGTGGGGTTTACGGCCTGATGATTCTCCCCTCCTTAATCCAATTCAGTCTAATAGCCAGAATCAAAGGCTGTCAATCACATACTCCATTTATTTTTCAATCTTCCTTTCTTCCTTTTCCTCGTGAGGGGATGCATTTTAACACCGCGAACGCTGCCGTCCTGCATATGGTATCAGCTCTGGACGTGAACACCTCCGTACGACTGGAAATTTAAGGACTGGGGAGGAGTTACAGGTGGATTTGCAGAAAAAGGAGTATGACTGGACGGAAACATGACGACAAATTTAGACTCAGATGTATTTATTGTCATTCAATAAAAACATCCCAGGTGCTGTTACAGAACGAAACTGCAAAATATACCGCACGAAATAAAACACAGAAAACATTTTAAAAACACCAACTAAAAACAACCCATACATATGATAAAATATTAAAAACTGCACAAAAATAAATAGATAAATAATTTAGTAAAGGTAAAAAAAATACTGCACGATGGAGGGGTCACTATCGTACCTATTATTGACATTACTGACGTTTGTGTTGTCATGACGACACATCTGCATGTTCTAGAGGGTTTGACAAATTTAGAACGTTCACCTAAGGCCTCAGTAGTCACTTTTCCTTTGGACATCTGCGCAAAACTTTACCGATATTTACTAAATGTCGAATAAAAAACCAAAAGTGCGTAATGTCAGTTCTTGCATTAAATCACAAATGCGAGGATTTTTTTGTTCATTATCGCGAGATGGCATGAGAAGTCATTCCATAAACATGGCGACGAACGTAAATATGGTGTTGATTTACAGATATATTCATTATTATTATATATTACCCTGCTATCTCCTACTAAATTAAAAAATGATTAGGTTTCCTGGTGTGTCCACATGTTTCTTTTAAAACAATTCTTCTCTTGTAACGTCTGTCAACATCTGTTTTTTTCCACGACTCTAGTTGTGGAAAAAGGTCTTTCCATTGCAGTTTTGTGTGATTACCATTTGCGCTACGCCCGAAAAACCACCTCTTGCCAGCACAAAAACTTTTAATCGAAAAATGAGCACAAGTTATATTCATGTAGTTTGAGGGAAAAGCGACTAATGTGTGATATTTAACCTCTTGTAGGAACTGTTTTTAGCTAACCGGCTGATGGCGTCGTTGTCATTGTTAGCAATTTCTTCAAACATCTACTTCGCCAAAACTACTGGTCGGATTCATTTCAAATTCTTTTTTACAAAGTTTGATCACAGTTTTGAGAAATTTTCAGTTTTGCATTTTGGACAAAATTTTGAAATATGAAAACATTTTGTTTCCAAAGTCAAGAAACAAATTAAACAAAGTCACTGATGTGTGTCTACATTTCAACAATCTTCTCTGAAACTGCTGATCAGATTAATTTAAAGAATTTTATGTAGCTTTCTTGGAACAATGTCTACAAAGTTTATTTGCAGTTTTGCTAAATTTTTTGAATTTTTGACAAATTGTTTGAAATATTACTAATTTTTCGTCTAATGCTGATTTTCCAAGGTCAACATTGTTTACATTTCAACAATCATCTTCTCCAAAACTACTGGTCAGATTAATTTCACATTTTATGTACATACACTGATAAATGCATACTCTGCTATATCTTGTAATATTTCAACCTTATGCAGCATTTAAAAAAAATGTTTGCTCTTCGTAATCATCTTTTCGTCATTGTCTTTGTTAGCAATTTCTTCAAACACCTTCTTCTCCGAAACTACTGGTCAGGTTAATTAAAAATTTTATATTTAGCTTCCTTGGGACAATGTCTATAAAGTTGGTTTTCAGTTTTGTGAAATTTTAAATTTTTAAATTTTTGACAAATGTTTTAAATGTCACATTTTCCTTCCAAGGTCAGGAAACAAATTTTCAAAGTCACCAATGTCTACATTTCAACAATCATCTTCTCCGAAACTACTGGTCGGATTCATTTCAAATTTTATATGTAACTTCTTTGGGACAATATCTACAAAGGTTGTTCACAGTTTTGAGAAATTTCAATTTTTAAAAAATTTTGACAAATTTTGGAAATATTGAACATTTACCTTTACTTATAATGATCCATATTTGTATGGTTTATAACATGGAAATGGTTACAGATATCAACATAGTTACTACTGAGCATTGATAGCAGGATGCCACTTCCTATAAAATGGAAAAAGAAGAAGAAACTACTGTAAATACTTTGGGGACACTGCAGATACATTGGTCTTATTTTAACATAATAAAAAACAGAACAACTCTCTTTTTTTGTGTGATTATACACTAATGAAAACATAATTATGACATTCGTTTTAGCTCAGATCCTTATAAACTTGAATCTTACACATTGAGCCTTTACTTTTTCACTGCTGTGTATGCAATTAATATTCTGATATTAGAATATAGAGAATATATAGTTAATAAACTGAGCATTAAGCTGTGTATTGTACATTCAAAGATACTTCTATAATAATGTGTTTATTGTTTCTTTGCGAAGACTGCCTTGAAAACTTCCAGTCCAAGTCTGCACACTTCAGAAGTGCCCACTCGCATCTATTTTTGTGTAATTAGTGTCTGATTTAAGGATGTAGCTAATGACACAATCAGCAAATGGACAGGCCTGTGGGTGTGCTCTGCCAGGGAAATGGAGCTGAAAGGTGCAGTACAGCGGTGGCATTTGTGTCCGATCAGCAAAGACCGTCTTAAAGTCAAAGCAGTGGAGCAGAAAAAACCTTCTAATGACATCCAAAACATTTACAGAGGACGCAATTTAGCACCAAAGTAAGACACACACCAAAATACTGCTCATAAACTCACCCCTCCCACGGTGGCCCGGTGTAAATGTCTCCCCACTGCTGTGAATTCACGTCAACTTTAATGACCACAGGCCCATAAACTCTCCATCCAGGAAAATACTCCTTCATGTTGTGTTTATTTATCGTCTCGTCTGTTTTTTTTCGATGCTCGTTTACTGTTTGAGACCCTTTCGTCGAGCGGCCACACTTAATTTGACAACTGGATTGTTTTTTAGCTCCTTAAATATGACAATTTACAGCTTTTTATGATCTTTCATTATAATAAAGTTGATTCCTTTGGGCTTTTGTCTCATAAACAAACTGTCTTATTATGAACATGTGCTTTGTTATGGAATGGGAATAACTTAACTTAGTTTGTTTCTGCAATATTCGATCACAACAAGTGGTTCCAGGAACAACAAGCCCCGCCCCTCAAATGTATTGTAACATATTTTGGCATCAATCCAGCTGATGTCATCATATCAATTGTCTCTGTATATGTACCAAGTTTGAAGTAAATTCAAACAAAATTGGTGTTTTTATAGACATTTGAAATTTCTCCCATTAGAAGTGAATGGGAGAAAGGAAAGATGTAAAAAATGTAAAAAAAATTGAACTTTGCCCTACTTTTCCCAAAATGTATTGAGATCTATTCTGGATCACTGGCAATCTATAAACCCAATTTAGTATGAATTCAACCAATAGTTTTGCTGCTACAGACATTTGAAATTTTGCCCATTATAAGTAAATAGGAAAAAAAAGATTTTTGTATTTTGGTAAATTTTGGTTGTTTTTTGTTAATTTTGTTGCATATTTTAGTAGTTGTTCATTCTGTGAATTATTTTGGTAATTTTTTTGCTTTTTTTTTTTTTTGTTTATTTCATGAATTGTTTTGGTCATTCTTTGTACTAATGATTACTTTAGTAATTTTTGTTGGTTTTGTTGAGTATTTTGGTAAATCTTTGTTGTTTTTCATAAATTTTGTTGATTATTTTGATTATTTTTGATGATTTTATTGAGTATTTTGGTAAATGTGTTGTTTTTTTGTAAATTTTGTTGATTGTTTTACTCATTTGTTCATTCTGTTAATTATTTTGGTAATTTTTTTTTGTTGCATTTTTTTGGTTATTTTGCTGATTGTTTTGGTTATTCTTTGTACCGATGAATATTTTGGTCATTTTTTTCCATTTTGTTGTGTATTTTGGTAAATCTTTGTTGTTTTTTGTAAGTTTTGTTCATTATTTAGCCATTTTTGTTTATTCTGTTAATTATTTTGGTAATTTTTTGGGATTTTTTTGTTTATTTCAATAATTCTTTTGGTCATTCTTTTACTGTTGATTAGATTATTTTGTTCATTGTGTTGAGTATTTTAGTGTTTTTTTGTTCATTCTGTTAATTGTTTGGTAATTTTTTTTTTTTTGTATTTTTTTGTTTAGTTCACTAATTGTTTTGGTCATTCTTTGTACTGATGACTAATTTGGTCATTTTTGTTCATTTAGTTGAATATTTCAGCAAATTTTGTTATTATTTTTTCATTTTGTCCATTATTTTAGTCATTTTTGTTCATTTTATTGGAGGAACTGAACTGTCCTGACCTCAACCTGATAAAACACCTTTGAATGAACTGAAGACCCTGATCCAGACCTTCTTTACCTCACAAATACACTTCTAGAGTAATGGTCAAAAACTCTTATAAAAATCCCTCCCGGAAGAGTTAAAGGCGTTTACATCTGCAGAGTGTGGAACACCTCCGTATTAAAGCCTACAGATTGAAAATGGGACATCATTAAAGTTCATATGTGTTTTAGTGCACTCATAGTGTAAACTTCTTGTTGATGTTTGCATAAATTTCCACTTGGAGCCCTTCGAAGCCTAGAAAAACACCTGTAAAAACTAGCTAAACACTCCGTAATCGTCTGGCTGATGCGGGTAGCGTAGTGTCCTGCACTGTTCAGGTCCAGCGGTGGGTTTATTTCTCCTCACCCTCTGTTTTTCCTGCGTGGTTTGACCCCCAGGTTGTGGTCGTTTGTTTTCTTCTCCGTCGCTGTGTTGTGGTTCGCCCCGGTTCAACGTACTCGGGGAGAAAGGGAAGCCATGTACACACTTTAAATTATTCAGCCTCCATCCTGCAGCAGCTCGGAACCACAAAAGGAAAACACTGGTAATTAGCTACAGCGTCCCAGATATTTGAATATCCTTTCATTTAAGTAAACCTGCTTTTTCAAACTTTGGGTCAGACGTGAAGGCATTAAGTTAATAAACCCAAAGGTCAGCAATAAAGAGATGAGTGGAGTCAAAATGTCTCCTCAGTGTATATGTAAATGACTGATATGGGCTTTTAAGGCGTCATTGTGTTATCTCGGCTTAAAGGAATTTATGGCGGAATATCTCTGCTTTTTAATTTGACCGATTTCATGCCCTTGAAAGCATCGTTTTAAGGGAAAGCAGTCGCTCGACACACAGCAGCAGAAATCAACATAAATACAATAAAAGAAAGATCAAATATACCCAAGAATAATAAATACACACAACTACAAAGATATGCGAAATGTTACACATGCCCTCTGAGATAACAGATGCACAGACGTTATATAAAGAAATAAGGAATCACTTCGTACATAATTTGTAAAAACACAAAACCGCACACTTTCTTAAAGATTGAGTTGGATTGTTGTGTCAGAACTTGCATAGCTGGAAATCCTAACGCAGCTGTTTTTCCATTTGCTGTCTCCCTGTGTTCCTGTCCTGAAGATAACACTTCATATTCTGGACAAAATGTGGAGTTTTATAACTGATTGGTTGTTGACGATCGTATTTGTTGAAAGTCACGGTTAAAATAGTCAAAATTCAGCCTCTTACTTGTAATATTTTCAGGTTTCTTTCTCTCTCTTTGACATTAACCCTTAAACTACAGTGCTACATTTTACATTTTACACTTCACATCATTCAAATGACGTTAACTCCTGAATTGTTTGCGCCAGCCACAAAATTCAAACGGCATCAGAAACATGAGATCCTGAGCTTTCTGACACTATGTAACGCTTTACGGCAGCAGTGTGGGTTCTTTCACAAGTAGAAAGGAACTATTTCAGAGGCTAAAAATGTCAGGAAATAACAAAAAATATGAAACTATAATACAGTTACTGAATATTCAAGACCAAAAAGCATGTTTGAGCAGATGTAAAAGAGTTGGAAGTTTGTTTATTTTACCCGGTAACACATGATGGTGAAATATGATTGGACAAATACTTTACTGTACGCATACACTACTGGGAGTAGTGAAACCAAGAGGAAAGACATCAAATAAAGACAATAGACTATTGGCAATAATTTAATACACCTTTACGTTCAGATAAGACTTTGTTTACCACTGTGGGAAATTTCACAGTTAGCAGCAGCAAAAATACAACAAGCAAGTGCAGAGAAAAAGACAAGTCGAAAAACAACGTGAAAAAAAGAAATATGAAGAGGAAAAATAAGAAATTTGGTCTTTATATGAATAAGGAATTAGAATTCGGGGTGGGCGATATGGACAAAAAAAAATCTTAATTATTTTGTTAAATAGCGGTAAAACAAATAAAAAAATATCTTATTAGCATTAAAAATTAAATATTTACATCGTCATAGAACATCATATATGTAACAAATATATAAATGTTGGTCAATGATTGTGATTCTTTTGGCAGAAAAGGCCTGACTGGACCTGATGGACTAACATTGGGTCGTCAGGTTCATAATACATTTAATACATTTAAATCGCCAAATCCATCTAATGTGCTTTACCTGCTGAATAATAATGTTAGATTTTTAATTATTTTGTGCAGACCGTTTCATATAAGTCATATATAAGTAAAAGAAAAACACCATTAACAGGCAGCTAACTAATTATACGACCATGCAGCATCAGTTTAATTGTAATGGGAATTATGTGACACAATATTATTAAATCAACATGTTTTTGTAGCCAGGAGGTGAAGTTCTCCCACCAAATGCAGGCTGTTGTGGCCTGTTAAAAACATCTACCAAGCCGCCATAATTGCAGCCCTGTGGCGCCAAAACAGTAAACCTGTACCATCTTACACAATCCATTTTTCTTTATTGTCTTTTTTTTCGTCCATTTTACCTTGTGCGAGCTGGAAAAAGTATGATTAAATCTAATAACAATGGTTGGGATGTGCTCAGTGAGTCATCATTGTCGGCTGTTGTGTCCTCCTGTAGGTTAAATTCAATGGATGCAGTCGCCTCGATGCTCCCCTCTGCAAAAAAGCGACTATTCTTTTATAAATATACTCCGACGGTTATTTGTGGCCCACTGGGAACCACTGGAGGAGGCTTGCATAACCTCTGATCTGTGATTGTACCACCACAGGGAAAGTTGTTTGTTGGTGTTTATATTCAAGTGACTGCTAGCTTGGTTTTCTCTGGAGGGCCTGGCCTTTTATGTTGCAAATGTGTGGAAAACTGCTCTTTTTCTATTCTAGTGGTCTAGGAGGAATAGCTCTACAGTAATACAGTAATGCCTATTAGAGGTCAACCTCTAGGGATTTTTTTTTTTTTTTTTTTTGCGGGGTGATATTTACAACTGGCTGATGTGAATGTTTTCCCCCCAAACATTAAGTCTATGTGGAATTGAATGTTTCACTTTATTATAAACAGGATTAGTGTTGAACTGAGCATCTAAGTCAAAGGGAGGGATGGATGGATGGATGGATGGATGAATGGATGGATGCGTGCTTGGATGGTTGGTCAAATGGATGGATGGAGGGATGTTGGATAGATGAATGTTGGATGGATGGATGGATAGATGGATGGATGGATGGATGATGGATGGGTGATTGGATGGATGGATAGATAGATAGATAGATAGATAGATAGATAGATAGATAGATAGATAGATAGATAGATAGATGCGTGCATGGATGGTTGGTCAAATGGATGGATGGAGGGATGTTGAATAGATGAATGATGGATGGGTGATGAGATGGATGGATGTTGGCTAGATTAATGTTGGATGGATGGATGGATGGATGAATGAATGGACGGATGGATGTTGTATGATGGTTGGATGATGAATGATTATTAGATGGATTTTAGATGATGGATGGTTGGATGGATGTGTAGATAGATGGATGGTTGGATGGATGTTAGATGGACAGATGACAAAATTATAAAAGCGACGCGTGAAAAGGTTCATTTACGAACAGGCTGGACATGAAACCCAGAAACATACGTTAACGCTGCACAAATAGATTCAGAAAAGCACACGTTAAATAAACAGAGGTCACATAAAAACTACTATAGAACTAATCATTGCACATTCATTCAGTAACGTGTATGAAGTAGAACTGATGAAAAGTCCATGGAAGTGTTGAAGATGCAGCAGGTACTGTATGTAGACTGCACCTAAATAATCCATCACCGACCAGCTTCGTCCTGGCCTGAATCCTAAAATAAAACCCTAAAACTGGCCCAAAATGATGCAAAAACATAGAGTTGTAGGAAAGATAACGACTTAAAACCCACGGCACAGAGTCTGAATCTTCCAGAAACCAGAGGAAAACCAGTTTGAAGTGGTTGACGTTTGGCTCCCATCACTTCAGCGGTCGTTCGTTAATAGTTCTGTGATGCGGTAAAGTGACCCAACAAAAGCCAAAGTTCTGTCACATATTTAAGCCCTAGACGCTGCTGCCTCACAAAGCCACTTAGGTCCTTCTGGGAAAAAATAAAGATTAGGACTGAACTGATCTTTTCCACAAAAAGAGGAGAAAGGATTTGAGCCGGCCTTCTCCCACAACTGCACTAATAGTTACAAATGGAAGACTTTTAAGCCGTTTTCGGTGGATAAAGAAGATGCATTGGACGGTTTCCAGCTCCTGACGTACTGAGGATGTGGACTTCCTGCTCTGAACGTCACCACACACTTTCAGTTCTAGTAAATGTTCATAACTGGGATGAAACGGTAGATCTGCAGAGGATAAAAAACCTGTTTGGGGTTGTTTCTGCAGCTGGGAGCTTCAGTCCAATCCATTATTTTTAACCTAAATGAGGTGTTGTACTCAGCTGCAGTTGGTGAGAGCGTTTCCAGTGTGCAAACAGTATTTGTCTCATTTAACATTTATAAAGTCAGATGGAAATCAGGGAATAAGGGCAATGACTTTCACAATAAACTGTCTGTACTCTGGTGGGTTTATTACTCAGAACCTGATCCGCTAAAGCAGCGGTTCTCCAACTTTTTACAGTGGAGTACCATCTGAAAGTCTCACTTTTCGATTGAAAAAATGAGGAAAAAAATTGTTCCTGTGCCAAAGGTTTCCGTTTCTATTTCCAAAACTGTGTAAACAAACATATATTTAACTGTAATATATTGAAAATAACACATCTTTCTAAGTATATTTTGTGTGCTAAATGTAAACTGAAGTGTCCTCTTTCATTGATAAGAAAAATAAATTAATCGGTCCTTAAAAGAAACGAACTTTTCGTGGAAAAAAAAAAAAAAAAAGATTACTTCATTACCCAAATAAACTGATCTTGAATAATATGAAAAATAAATGTTCTTCAAATGTTACCAAAGCTAAAACAAGATGATTGACAATGAAACTACTATATGAATGAATTCATTGTGGTTTACATTTCAGCATTAACTAGTTTGCTGTTTTTGTTGATTATTTTGGTCTTTTTTGTTCAATTTGTTTGATATTTTGCTGTTTTTGTTGATTATTTTCATTCTGTTGACTGTTTTATTAATTTTGTTGACCTTTTTGGTCATTTTTGTTGAATTTGTTGACTATTTTTCTGTTTTTGTTGATTATTTTGTTCCTTTTTGTTCAATTTGTTGGCTATTTTGTTGTTTCTGTTGATTATTTTCATTTTGTTGATGGTCTTGTTCATTTTGGTCATTTTTGTTTGTATTTTTGCTGTTTGTATTGATTATTTTGGTTATTTGTGTTAAATTTGTTGGCAGTTAGTTTGTCAATTTACGTAAAGATCTCTGATTCACATAGCCCTAACCCTCAGTGCGTGGTATTTGACGCATCGATTCAGGTCGGACAGGGTTAATTACGGCGTGAACATACACATGGAGCACTTCTAATGTGTACAGATAACATGCCAATTAAACTGGTGTGTATATTTATGCAAGTCATGATATCACGTTGCTAAAAGACTGGAGAAATGGAAATAATTCCACCAGTTTTTGGGAGTTTTTGGATTATTTCCTAAAAGTACAGGCAGGAATGTTCAGCTCCGGCTCAGATTATGCTTATTTTTATCTTGACAAATACCGTTGTCGAGCTCTAATGCCAACATTTTAGCTGAGACTATCCAGGTATTTGTAGATAATTAATTTTCTTCAAAGATTAGAGTAACGTTAATCCCCGTTTCATGTGTGGAGCGAATCCCATTTGCACCAGAGAAATGGCCTAATTATTACATTATCACACTTTTAAATATAATTAACAAGAAATCATTGGACATTGTTAATATTGAAAGGGCAGATATGATAAGTAGAGGAAAATCAAAGAGTTTACTGTGGGAATCTACTTTAATTTCTGACTGTTCTGCTAGATTTGTGAACCCATTTTATGTTCAGATGGTGGATGATAAACTGTTACTGATTATCGCCGACATTTATTGGGATTGCGGCAGTGATTGGATTAGCAAACATTAAGTGTCTATGCTTATTGATAGAGTGAAGAGGTTGATGATTAAATCAGTTTAGAACTATATTGTTTGTGTTTGATTCAATTACTGCATTATGTATTAGTTGTGGTTGAATGGTGAAATGAGGAAAAATGTATTGTTTGAGTCGTGTATGAAGTTAGTGATAAACTTGTAAAAGCACTTGAGGGGTTGGAATAAATGAGGTTAGACTTCTTCCTACTGCTTTTGCAAAATTCAGACTTGCATGTACTTGAAGATAGATCCTGTTCATTGAAATGTTATTTTGTTTTTGTCTTAATCTGCTTCGTTTTGTTTTATTTTGTTTCTTTGCATGTTCGAAATAAAAATAAATAAATAAATAAATCCTAGTTGAGTGGTGAAACGTCAGACAGTATATATTTAAGGTTTTCTGCCGCTACTTGTGGATCTGAAACAAATATGTTGAACATAAAAAAGAATAATAAGCCTAAACATATCAAAGTCTTATGTCTGGTTCCATAGTGAGTTTAATTTTATTTAGCAGAGGTATCTTTTCAACCTAGTCATACAGATCCTTGACCAAGACACCCTTCCAGACCATTAAATAAACCACTATAAATGACCACAATACAGTAAATCAATTGAAATAGTGTTTTTCTCATAATTTTCCATTTACTATCATTCAAATTACCGTAACTCCTGAACCGTTCTCACTATTGACAAAATCTAAATGCCATCTTTTAGCTGAGATTCAGAGCTTTCGTTTGATATACTGTATAACACATTAAGGTAGAGATCTGCATTGGCTGAGGGGGAGGGGTGGAAGTGGGCGGAGCAAAAAGCAGCAGAGTGCAGTCGGTGAGGGAGAGAGATGGAAGATTTGTATTACTTTTAGTAGCATTTTAGTGGTGAATTCTTGTAAATAATTATATATAATGGTGATAGTGCTGTTTTGTAGTGTTCTACTAGTGTGTTTTGATGTGTTTTTGCAGTTTCACTGTTTTTTTTTCCACTGCTTGTATACTTTGATATTATATTTGTAAATATTTAAGTGTATTTATACATTTTTAGTTCAGTTTATTTTGAATATGCAACAAAACAAAATAATCCAACTTAGTCCTTATAAATGAAACAGATTATAAGAAAGCAAAACAAACAAAAACAAAAACCTATACATATACATGAAAACAAAGTATGACTTAATTTGCATATTCAAAAAGGAGTGGGAGGAAGTATAACTTAAAATAAATCTATATGCAGATCTATCCAGGGCATACACAGATGCAATGTCTGTAAAAAAAAAAAAAAAAAATCAGATGATGGATGTTTTTGTCAGTGAAATGAGCGGCTCACAGGATAAAAATGTCTGGAAATAAGTAAAAATAAGAAGAACATGGACACATAATGATCTAGACAAACAACATTTAGACAAAGTTTATTTCTATAATCTCATAAAGTTTCATTATGAACATTTACAGTTGTTTTTCATTATAAGTACAAAAAAAAAATCAAGTCCAGTTTTTTTTAAATTTTTTACTATAACACATTTATTACATATAATAATGATAATGATAATTAATGGTCAGATATTGAAAGTTAAGTTCAAAAGTGCAAAAGAACTGACAAAAAAGACATTTTCTGACACTTTTTTTTTTTTTTTTACAAAAAAAACATAAATAAATCTAGGCCTGTTAACTTCTTTTGCTCAAGAACTGGTTTACGTATATTTTTACACTAAATTTGCAGTAGTTTTAAAGTTCCCAAAGTCCAAGTGTTGGATTATATAACTTTATTAACCTGTGTACGATGGTTACTTACTAGTTATTAAACTCTCTTAACTTACACTAATTACTCTGATTAGTGCTGCTCTGTCTGCCGTTCTTAAATGAACATGATTGGCGAAACAATAAAACACAATCAATAAAACTCAAACAGTCCCATTTTCATGCTTGGCGGCGGCTTCTCAGGAAGTCGTGCATGGTTTTATTGGTTTTATTGGGACTAATTAGCGGGTAAATTTTAATGGGGGTTGAAGAATTACTGCCACTTCCTTCCAGTTTGACCAGTGGAAACGTGGTCCAGCCTTCCAGTTTCATTATGGGTGTCACAGAAGCTTGTTTAGTAAAAAGGTTAAAACTGTAATAATGAGGAAGACGAGACAAAAAGGTTTTTAATTGTTTCTGTCAGACTGCCAACGTGGGTGGTTTCCAGATTGGCTCAATCCAGCTGATTCATATTCCGTTAGTTATTCTCCGTTCTGTCGGCCCAAGTCATTTGAATGGAGCGCTGGCAGAATATATCCTGGCATTCTCTGCTGTTCAGTCGTCCGCTCTGCCAAACTGTTAAACAAATGAGTGATGAGCTCCAGCTCCGCCGCCACCGCCTGCCTTCGTTCTCTGCTATGTGGATGTTATGGAGGAGGGAGGAAAATCAATCTGCCTTTCACAAAGTCTTCATTAGTTTGCCTTTTGTCAAGCGCTTGGGTCAAACCCAATTGGGCTGTTTCCTACAACCAAAGGAAAGGTCGAGTCAATAAAAGCCAGCGTGGGGTCTGATCCGCAGTGCAAACGCCTGGACACCGAGAGGGGGTTTTAAAAGAACGTTTAGCACGTCGTCCTGAAATGTCAAAGAACCCAAACCACTACATCAGGCCTGTTAAACTCATTTTAGTTGACAGCCCAATTTGATCTTAAGACGGCGAGAGTATATGTGTGTGTGTGTGTGTGTGTGTATATATATATATATATATATATATATATATATATATATATATATATATATATATATTTATGTTAGGGATGTAACGATTTCCGGTATAATGATAAACCGTGGTAAAATTGCAGACGGTTAGTATTACCGTTTAAATTCTAATTATCCTGATAACCGTGTTTGATTACTGCACTTTTAGGGTTAAAAAAACCCTATGTAAAGATCTGCTTTTATGTCAAATATTTAAGTATAGTTTTTATTTATTACAATTTTAATTTTATATACCTAATATTTGGAACCAATATTCACTTTTAAAGTCTTTGAAAAGGTTCGTTAAGCATCTGTGTGTTATTTATGCAATAAAGTAAATACATTTTTCAAATTGCATTTTATGGTTTTTTTGTGTTTTTTGTCCTTTTGTGTTGATATAGCAGGTAAAAGTAAAAAAAAATAACGGACAGATGAGAGCGATGAAGTTGTGCTGAAAAACAGATCCCAAACATGGGTATAGTAAACATTTGTTTATATAGTATATAAAGGCAAAATCAAAAGGACTGAAAAATGGACAAAATAGGCTCAGACCACTAAGGGTAAATATTTGAATGTTTCTGCAACAGAAGGGACATTGTGCCTGTTTTATTTATTTATTAAATACAACTTGGTTAAATTATTTCAGTGTGTGTATAAGTACTTTTTGGACATTTTGAGCACAATTTCCAGTTATATCATCTAGTTATGAACATTTACAGTTTGTCATTATAAATACAACAAAAATTCAAGTCCAGTTATTTTTTTATTTTTACTATAACACACTGTTTTAAGCATTTATTACATATAATAATGATAATTAATGGTCAGATATTGAGAGTTAAGTTCAAAAGTGCAAAAGAATTGACAAAAAAAAAAATTTTGGACACTTTTATTGCAAAAAAACCTTAAATAAATCTAGGCCTGTTAACTTGTTTTGCTCAAGAGAGGGTTATTGGGGGGGGGGGGGGGGGGGGGGGGGGGGGTCATCTAGTCACTCTCTGACTCTGTTGTGTCCAGAAACAAATGCCTACGTTACAGTATGTCAGAATGTTTCCCATAATTCCTCTTGGGGTGTTTGGAGTGTGGTTGCCTCATTTCTTCCTCTCTCCTCATTAGCTATGCATGAGCCAGATTTAATTAAAAACACCGACACATGTCCTGGCTCTAAACAACACACGGCTCCATTGGCTCCATTTGGACACAAAGAACACAAATGATCATATCACCGATACGTCCGCGTCGATATTTTACAGTAACATCTTTGCTGTCAATACTGGCGTTCCCACTAGAGCCTTATTTTATGACTGGAGCCCAGTTTTTAAGCCAACAGTCGGTGTAAGGTATGGATTTTCCTCCGTCTCCTGAATTTGATCATCTTCCTCCCCTCCCCAGACGACTGTCAGCTAATATCGATTACGGTGTAGCGTGTCCGTGCTGGTAGGCTCGGTTTGTTGACCGCATTATCAACCCTGACCGCCGTTAAGGACCAATCAGGCTACTGAGAACAGCGTCTTTTATGACCCCCTGTCAGGACACCCAGTCCGGGCAGGGCCTCTGCTTATTAGGACTGGAGAGGATATATGAGGCCGTAGACCAGGTCTGATGGGAAATTCCATTTTATTGGTTGGAATTTATTGACTTGGATTTGACTCAGCGGACGATCATGGGTTAGTCAATGGCGGACGGTGAAATGCTTCACATTCACGTTCAGTGGGAGGATATTAGAAGGTCTACGTTCTTCAGAGTTTCTTTTATTACAGTGGTAATTAATTTAATTTAGCCCGCGTCCCTGGGCCTCAGACATAAGATGATCACAGCCTGTAATAATTCTTTTTATTGCGATATCGGCACCACCTGTCTGATTATGACTCAACAGGCGCTGGGATCCTCAAGTGGGAAAGACAGGTTGAATGTTAACGGTGTAACAAACGGAGAAAGAACAGCAGTAAAAGGAATGAATATGCAAAATAATACAAAACAGGCAATGTGTACATCCAGTTTAGGACGTTTGATGAAGTTAGAGTGGATGAGTTTAGCACATGTTGACATCCAGAGTCTGTGAATGTTGGGACAATGTCTACAAAGTATTATTATAATTATTATTTTTTAAATGTGCCTTTCCTTATGGTGGTCCATATTTTGGTGGTTTACAACATGTAAATAGTTACAGATATCACTATAGTTCCTATTGATAGATTGTCATATATGGACTTATTTTATTAATTTTGCCAATTATTTTGTTCATTTTTTTTTGGATTTTTTGTTCATTTTTTTCCCATTTTGTTGATTATTTTGTTCATTTTTGTTGAAACATTAAAATGTGCCTTTCCTTCTAATGGTCCATATTTTGATGGTTTATAACTTGTAAATTATTACATATATCAATATAGTTCCTATTGAGCACTGATAGAAGTCATATATGAACTTATTACCTCCGCCAGGAGGTATTGTGATCACTTTGCTTTGTTTGTTTGTTTTTGTTTGTTTGTTTGTTTGTGTGCAAGATAACTCAAAAAGTTATGGATGGATTTGGATGAAAATTTCAGGAAATGTTGATACTGGCACAAGGAAAAAATGATTACATTTTGGTGGTGATCAGGGGTGGGGGGGTGACTGATCTGCCTTGGCGGAGGTGTGCGCTCTCCGAGTGCTTTTCTTGTTTTATTAATTTCATCGATTATTTTGTTCATTTTGATCATTATTTTGTTCATTTAGTGGATTTTTTGTTAATTTTTGTCCATTTTAAAAAAAAATTATTTTGTCCATTTTTGTTCATTTTCTTGATTATTTTGTTCATTTTTGTTGAAATATTCTAAATGTACCTTTCCTTCTACTGGTCCATATTTTGATGGTTTATAGCACAGGTGTCAAACATGCGGCCCACGGCCCAAATCCGTCCTGCCAAAGGGTCCAGTTCAGCCCTTGGGATGAATTTGTGAAATGCAAAATTTACACTGAAGATATTAACAATCCTTTTAGTTCAGGTTCCACATTCAGACCAATTCAATCTAAAGTGGGCAGGAGCAGTAAAACACTATCATAATAACATATAAATAATGATAACTCCAAATGTTTCTCTTTGTTAATGTAAATATTCTCATGTATTTACACTAAAACAAAGTATAATTTTGCAAAATGTGAATAACCTGAACAAATATGAACAACCTGACATTTCTTAAAATATGCAAGTACAATTATAACAAAATCCTGCCTGTCACTAAATGTTTTGTGTATTTGTAGATCCACTGTGATCCGTATGTTATAAAGTACATGTGTAAATGATAAACCGAGGCAGAATATTGTTAAAATTACGCTAATTTAATCAGTTTGTTTAAGTTATTCACATCTTTTGAAAGGATAGTTTGTAGATTTCAACATTTTTATACTGTAAATTTACTTTTTTCGTTGTAAAAGATAGAGAAAAGTTTGGAGTTGACATTATTTATATATTATTATGTTGTTATTTTACTGGTTCGGCCCACTGCAGGTCAAATTTAGCTGGTTTATTACATATAAATGGTTCCAGATATCAGTCTAGTTCCTATTGGTCACTGATAGAAGTCATATATGGACCTTGATTGGATGAGCTGAGTTCTCCTCCAGTGAAAGTCCCGCCCACTTCTATAGTTAGATTGATGTGCATCCAGACCACAGGACTGGACCATAGACCAGAACCAGGACTGGACCATAGACCAGAACCAGACAACCTCACACATTGAACTGGGGAACAGGACGCTGACATACAGGGACGTGGGTTCTATTTTTGTGTGAGTGTGTTCTTTGGAAGCAGTGTGACTAACATGAGAGAAACTGTATAATCTGACAGAGGACGGTTGAAGTTCTTGTGTTTTTGTGAGCGTGTGTGTTGTTCTAAGTCGGCGTGTGTCTGCGCTACAGCTGACTGACTCATTTATTATTGAGAAAACAGCTTCTTTTCTTGTTTGTCGTACAAAAAACACCAACAGGATGTAACCCTTGTCTTTGACGCCAGTGGAAATTTGTCACGGTGTAACTGTGGCCGTCGCTGAATTTTTCATAGGTTTACACCAGCGCTGCGAACTTCCCGTTGTAGGAACAAAAGTCCTCAGCCCACTTTTTCTGTCAGCACAAACTGTGGGACGACATCTTTTTTTACAATACTGACCCATATATGGTTGTTGAAATACTAAACCGCTTAGGAAATCCCTCTGTGATCCCTGAAGAACTGGTCCCCAGGCAGAGACGGGGGGATATTGTTGAACATGTGAGTAGACGAGGTGGAAAAAAAAAAAAAAAACAGTTCAGTGTTGAGGGTTTTTTTTCCTCCAGAACAGCAGGGATCACCAAAGCAGGAATGTCAAGGCTTCTGAGGACTTATTTTATTAATTTCAGCAATTATTGGGTTCATTTTGTGGATTTTTTCCATCATTTTTGTTCATTTTGATCATTTTGTTCATTTTTGTTGAAATATTAAAATGTACCTTCCCATCTACTGGTCCATATTTTGGTGGTTTCTAACATGTAAATTATCACAGATACCAATATAGTTCCTATTGATCACTGATAGAAGTCATCTATGGACTTATTTTATTAATTTCATCGATTATTTTGTTCATTTTGTGGATTTTTTGTTCATTTTTGTCCATTTTGTTCATTATTTTGTTCATTTTGGTTGAAATATTAAAATGTACCTTCCCATCTACTGGTCCATATTTTAATGGTTTATAACATGTAAATTATTACAGATATCAATATAGTTCCTATTGAGCAATGATTTAATTTCATTGATTGTTTTGTTCATTTTGTTCATTATTTTGTTCATTTTGTGGATTTTTTTGTTCATTTTTGTCCATTTTGTTGATTATTTTGTTGATTATTTTGTTAATTTTTGTGGAAATATTAAAATGTGCCTTTCCTTCTCATGGTCCATATTTTGGTGATTTATAACATGTAAATTATTACAGATATTAATATAGTTCCTATTGATCACTGATAGAAGTCATATATGGACTTATTTTATTAATTTTGTTGATTATTTTGTTCATTTTGATCATTATTTTCTTCATTTTTGTCCATCTTGTTGATTATTTTGTTTATTTTTGTCTATTTTGTTGATTATTTTGTTCACTTTTGTTGAAATATTAAAATGTGCCTTTCCTTCTAATGGTCCATATTTTGATGGTGTATAACATGTAAATGGTTCCAGATATCAGTCTAGTTCCTACTGATCACTGATAGAAGTCATATATGGACTTATTTTATTAATTAAGCAGAAAGCAGAAATGTCGAGGCTTCTGCGGACCGTCTCTTTTCTAGAGTTGTACCCGTACAGTACAAACTGATGCAACAGAAACCTTGTTTTCTGCTTAACTAAGTCAGCACACAGGGGAGCGGCGCTGCGAATAAAAGGTTGATCTGACTGGAACAGCTCACATGTCCTCGGGGCTAATCGCATATGAATGTGTCGAGTGTGAATCCACCGAAGGCGCCAGCGCTGTTTAATATCTTTATTCTGAAGAAGGTGCACTTTAATACATTTAGAATATTAGTCACTGTTTTATTTTTTGCATGAGCATGAATTGATTCTGCATGCCGGCTGAGTCATTAATTATAATGCGGCCTTCTTCACCTCTTGTGCTGAATGATAATAAACGTACGCATAACCCCCCCCCCCCCCATTTTGGATTACATAACTCAAGTAATTTTTGCACAAATTGATTTTCATGTGGTTGTGAAATTCACACCACGGCAGAAACAAATAGAAGCCGAGGGAACCCTCAGAAGGATGTGAACCTCTGAGCTTCAGTATTAAAGGTGGTTTTGTGTTCCATTAGATATATACTGGTTCCAATGGGAGAGTCTGAGGCCACGCCCACTTCCACTGGACACTAGGGTCACCAGTGGGGTTCACCCCAACACTACATAGGCACCAGGGAACAGAGGTACTAGGGAACATAGGCACCAGGGAACAGAGGTACTAGGGAACATAGGCACCAGGGAACAGAGGTACTAGGGAACATAGGCACCAGGGAACAGATGTACTAGGGAACATTAGGCACCAGGGAACAGAGGTAGTACGGAAAATAGGCACCAGGGAACAGAGGTACTAGGGAACATAGGCACCAGGGAACAGAGGTACTAGGGAACATTAGGCACCAGGGAACAGAGGTACGAGGGAACATAGGCACCAGGGAACAGAGGTACTAGGGAACATAGGCACCAGGGAACAGAGGTACTAGGGAACATAGGCACCAGGGAACAGATGTACTAGGGAACATTAGGCACCAGGGAACAGAGGTACTAGGGAACATAGGCACCAGGGAACAGAGGTACTAGGGAACATAGGCACCAGGGAACAGAGGTACTAGGGAACATTAGGCACCAGGGAACAGAGGTACGAGGGAACATAGGCACCAGGGAACAGAGGTACTAGGGAACATAGGCACCAGGGAACAGAGGTACTAGGGAACATAGGCACCAGGGAACAGAGGTACTAGGGAACATTAGGCACCAGGGAACAGAGGTACGAGGGAACATAGGCACCAGGGAACAGAGGTACTAGGGAACATAGGCACCAGGGAACAGAGGTACTAGGGAACATAGGCACCGGGGAAATATAGGTACTGGGGAACAGAGGTACAGAGGTACCAGGGAACTGAGGTACCGGGGAACAGAAGTACAGAAGTACCAGGGAACAGAGGTACCGGGGAACAGAGGTACTGGGGAACAGTGGTACTGGGGAACAGAGGTACCAGGGAACAGAGGTACTGGGGAACAGAGGTACGGGGAACATAGGAATGCTCCCTAAGGCACCAGGGAACATAAGCACAGGGGAACATAGGTACGGGGGAACATGGATCCTGGGAAACATAGGTACTAGGGAACATAGATACACTCCCCAAGGCACGGGGGAACATGGGTACCAGGGAACATAGGTCCCGGGGAACATAGGTACCAGGGAACATAGGCACCAGGGACAGAGGTACTAGGGAACATAGGCACTAGGGATAGAGGTACTAGGGAACAAAGGCACCAGGGAACAGAGGTACTAGGGAACATAGGCACTAGGGACCGAGGTACTAGGGAACATAGGCACCAGGGAACAGAGGTACTAGGGAACATAGGCACCAGGGACAGAGGTACTGGGGAACAAAGGCACCAGGGACAGAGGTACTAGGGAACATAGGCACCAGGGAAAAATAGGCACCAGGGAAGTATAGGTACTGAGGAACATAGGTACAGAGGTACCAGGGAACATAGGTTCCGGGGAAAAGAGGTACTGGGGAACATAGGTACAGAGGTACCGGGGAACAGAGGTACTGGGGAACAGAGGTACCGGGGAACATAGGAATGCTCTCTAAGGCACCTGGGAACATAAGCACAGGGGAACATAGGTATGGGGAACGTGGATCCTGGGGAACATAGGTACTAGGGAACATAGATACACTCCCCAAGGCACTGGGGAACATGGGTACCGGGGAACATAGATATTAGGGAACATATGTCCTAGGGAACACAGGGCTGCTTCCATGTATAGTCCGACAGTTGTCATTGAAGTGTAAACCTTAAAGCCTGTCCACTCTGAACATGGACTTCCTTGGTCAGCTGGTCTTCGTCCACCTCTTCTCCTCTTTCTCTTCTCCTCTTCTCTCTTATTCTTTTGTGTCCGTCCTCTCCTCCTCAGTGCGTTTCATTTGGAACTCGGTGGTGTTTTTCGCTGCTCACCGGCTCCAGACCTGCTCCTTTATTCCTCTGTCAGTAAACTGCAGCTCATTGAGGAAATTGCTGCACCTGGGTTAGCAGCCATTATCTTTGTGCATTTGTAATTCTAATTATTTGGATCCGGGCTTCATTTGCATGCTATAGTTTCGTTAATGCTGCACACACAGGTGGGACAAAATGTGTCCTTCAATTGCTTTTGTGCTCCGCCTGGCGAAGCCTCGTCTAATGGTGGACAATTTCAGCTGTCATGCGCAGGTGTAACTAATGACAATTTTAATAGCTGCATTCCGTTTGCGGGGCTTTTGTCTGCCGCCGCCGCCGCCCGTTACGTAACATTTGCTCAAGTTGATTAGCACCGCTGTTTTTTTTTTTTTTTTTTTTCTCCTTGGTGTAAAACTTTCCCCAAGCCCTTGAGCTGTGTCCGTGTCCCTTTGTAAATGGAGTAATGGTGCGTACAGCCTCCCAACGTTGTCATTTTTCTAATATAGACGCAGCCCCGGGCTCTGGCACATTTTCGGATGGCGTTTCCATTCGCTGGTGTTTAATGTGTCAAACCTCGCGTCGCTCTCTCCTCCATCTGTCTTTAAGATGTTCCCAGCCGTTCCTCCTCCGTCTCTTTTATAAAACACACACCGTTCATACCCTCGGTGTTTGTAAGTAGAATTCAGAGCTTTATTTTCATGTTCGCTGTCGCTGACTTGATCATAGTGAATGGGTAATGGGCTCCTATTTATGTAAACGACATGGACAAAAGTATTTGGACACGTTGAATTCAGGTGTTTTATAAGGAAATATAGACTATATGGACAAAAGTATTTGGACATCTTGGATTCAGGTGTTTATAAGGAAATATAGACGACATGGACAAAAGTATTTGGACATTCAGGTGTTTATAAGGAAATATAGACTATATGGACAAAAGTATTTGGACACGTTGAATTCAGGTGTTTATAAAGAAATATGGACAAAAATATTGGGGACATATCATGGCTTTTTTTTATCCATGACTACGATTTTAGATGTTCCTCCTCTAAATTTCTCAAATATTTTTCTGCTCTGACTTTAAATAGTCATTTTCTAACAAAACTAGCCATCTACTTTCTTTTTTGTGTGTGTATTTTGCTCATTATGATACTCTTTTCTTCATATTTGTTCATTTTGATGCCTGTGTTCATTTTTATTAATTTTGTTGCTTCTTCTGTTCATTTTAGTGTTTTTTTTTGTTTTTACAAACCATTTGCTTTCTTCACATCTCACTGAAGAAGAAAAATCTCCCATTAACGTTAAGGAAATATTAATGTTTTTATGTCAATTCCTCATGAACAGGACATCTTGCAGCTGTAGACATGATGTGTCCCAATATTTATGTCCATATAGTTTAGCTTCCTGCTCATCGTTCTTTTGAAACATGAGCAGTGCAATAAGTTTTCTTTTCAGGGTTTAATTTGTTGCTTCAGTTGCATTTGGGTTGTTTACATCCACGTACGTGTTTATAATGCGCGGAAATTATTCAATCCTCTGTATCCACCCCCTCTCACTTTATGTGTAGATGTAAGGAACACGATGCACCTCACTGAGTAAAAACAAAGAAAAAAAGACTGCATTTTCTCAGCCAAAATATAAACTATATGAACAAAAGTATGTGGACACGTTGAATTCAAGTGTTTGTTTTCTAACAGGGGTCTGGGATACAAAACAATGACTAATGTCAGAATATAGTTTTATATTGGGATAAATATCATTGCATTGGTTGGTTTGGTTTAGTTTCTATTTGGAAATATTGATGTTTTTATCTCAAGTCCTCATGAACAGGATATCTCACAGCTGTAGACATGATGTGTCCCAATATTTATGTCTACATAGTTTATAAACATCAATATTTCCTTAAAGTTTAATGGTAGATTTTACAGGACCTGGAATGCTGAAGTGATGCTTTGTGTTCGTGTTATTCACATGACATTTACTGCAATGTGCTCATGTGTCTGGATTATATATTTACCAACGAAAGAAGAACAGCTGAATTTAGAATATTCATTATATAGACAAAAGTATGTGGACATGTTGAATTCAGGGGTCTGGGATACAAACAATAATGACTAATGTCAGAATATAGTTTTATATTGGGATAACAACAACAACCACAACAAAATAATAACAACAGCTAAAGATGACTGAAATAAAGTAAAAAAAAAGAATAAAAGAAGCAAGAAAATGAACAAAAACAGCCAAAGTCATCAATAAAAATTAATAAAACTAATAAAAAATGGACAAAAACAGGCAAACCCCCCCCCCCAAAAAAAACCAAAACCAAAACAAAATAAGCCACAAACTGAATGAAATTGAAGAAAAAAATAACAAACCCATGGAGTTGGATCAATGACAGTAGATGGACACACTTACATTTTTGATTTTATATATATATATATATATATATATATATATATATATATATATATTTAATAGTAAATAAAATGTGCAAAAATTGACTGAAATTAAGTAAAAAGGAATAAAATAAGCAAGAAAATAAACAAAAACAGCCAAAGTCATCAATAAAAATGAACAAAACGCATCAAAAATTGACAAAAATAAGCAATGAGAACAAAATAAGTCACAAACTGAATGAAACTGAAGAAAAAATGACAAACCCAGTTGGATGAGAGTTGGATCCATGCAGTAGATAGACACACTTCGTTTATGTTCAGTTAATGATACATTTGCTGGAAAAAGTCATATTTTTGTCAGTTTTCTCTGTTTTCGATAGAACATCCCTCAACATTAGTCTGAGCTTTTATCAACGTCTACATGATCAGTGAATTAGATACAGGAAAATATGTGATTTTCACCGGGAAAAAAAATGCAGAGTAAAGAAGATAATGTTACAATAAATGGTGATAAATGACTTATTAAAGCTTAAATATAGAGAAAAAACTCATTTGGGAACTGAGACAAAAGTAGCGCTGGCTTTTTATGGGTTAAATCTGACTGAATACAGGCCCAAACCAGTCACAGCATGTTGTACGTGGACATTTCTGATCTGTCTCAAGTCTTTCTTTGTTAGTTCCTCTCTTGTAGATCCTACTGACAGACTTGAACAGGTTTGATATATTACAGCAGTGGAACAACATGCAGTCATGTACATCCAGCAGATGAAAGCGCCACATTTACTCCTGTAAACAGCGTCGGCCTGCTCGCTCTTCACACGCATCTGTCACCGGCTTTGTGTGGTTTGTTTCCTCGTCTTATTTGTGGCGGATATGGCTGCGGTTTTCGATTAAAGCAGACGTTTTTGTATTATCACACACACATTACCAAAGCTGTGGTGTATAAATAAAATGAGGAAACAGCTTTTGATAGAATAGTGTTCACGGAATCAACACTATTTAAACTTATTTAACCTTTAAAAACCCAAACATTTACCGTCGACCCAAACCATCTACTGATCTAAACTGTTTCATACCTGTTGATCCACTAATCCTGTCGATACGTGTCAGTAATTGGTGTAAAATACAGTTCTTCATCTTTTCATGGTCATCAGATATGACCCATTTTGGACGTTCAGAGGCTCCGTAGTCACCATGGAAACACCGTCATCTTCTACAACATTGATTCCCCAGTAAAACCGTGAGTTGGATCAATGACAGTGGATGGACACACTTAGTTTTTTTGATTATATGTATTAAATTGTAAATAAACTGAACAAAAAAAAAGTAAATAGGAGCAAAAAATGACTGAAATGAAGTAAAAAAAGAATAAAATACACAAGAAAATGAACAAAAACAGCCAAAGTCATCAATAAAAATTAACAAAACGTATAAAAAATTAGGCAAAAAGAACAAAATAAGCCACAAACTGAATGAAATTGAAGAAAAAAATAACAAACCCATGGAGTTGGATCAATGACAGTGGATGGACACACTGGGTTTAGGATTATATATATTAAATAGTAAATAAAAGGAGCAAGAAAAGGCTGAAATGAAGTAAAAAAGAATAGAAGAAGCAAGAAAATGAACAAAAAACAGCCAAAGTCATCAATAAAAATGAACAAAATGAATAAAAAATGAGGCAAAAATAACAAAATAAGCCACAAACTGAATGAAACTGAAGAAAAAATAACAAACCCATGGAGTTGGATCAATGACAGTGGATGGAGATACTTACTTTTTTGATTATATATTAACTCTTTCGGTGCCAGACAGTTAAGGGGCTAATAAGCCTTAAAAGTGCCACAGAATTTGGCCGTTTTTCAGTATTTCTCGTCATTTTTATAATCGAAGTCTGAATCGTCATCAGAACTCATTTTCTAGCAGATGGGACTGTTTTGACAGATCGCTGTGTTTACGATATTACTACAAAATGGCCATCTAATTTGCATATGATTTCATTCATAAATTCATTCATAAAATTTCCCAAGCAGAAAACGAAACGCGAGCTCTTCCTTGGTCAAAAACCGCTCGGTAACAACCGACCGATTGCTACTTAGATTCAAAACGCACCAGACGCAGCCGATTCATTATTGATCGTAATTTGCAAGAAGATTTGAAAGAACGTCATCGAAATGTGAGAAAGAAATGGGGGTGGATGCTTTGTTTGTACACAAATATGGCGTGTTCTCCAAAGCCGATCTGATCGGCCCGTGGCTCTTTAAAGGTTGTATTCGTAAAGCCGATTTAATCGGCCCATGGCACTGAAAGAGTTAAGTAGTAAATAAAAGGAACAAAAAATGGCTGAAATGAAGTAAAAAAAGAATAAGATAAGCAAGAAAATTAACAAAAAACAGCCAGTCATCAATAAAAATTAACAAAATTAATAAAAACTTGAAAAAAAAAAAGGCAAAATGAACAAAATAAGCCACAAACTGAATGAAATTGAAGAAAAAAACAAACAAACTAATCCATGGAGTTGGATCAATGACAGTGATGGACACACTTAGTTTTTTGATTCTATATATTAAATAGTAAATAACATGAGCAAATTTTGACTGAAATGAAGTAAAAAAGAATAAATTAAGCAAGAAAATGAACAAAAACAGCCAAAGTCATCAATAAAAATTTACAAAATTAATAAAAACTTGAAGAAAAAAATTGGCAAAATGAACAAAATAAGCCACAAACTGAATACAATTGAAGAAAAACAAACAGTAACAAACAAACAAATCCATGGAGTTGGATCAATGACAGTGGATGGACACACTTAGTTTTTTGATTATTTATATTAAGTAGTAAATAAAATGTGCAAAAATTGACTGAAATGAAGTCAAAAAAGAATAAAATAAGCAAGAAAATGAACAAAAAAAGCCAGTTATCAATAAAAATTAATGTAATTGATTAGCAGCAACATATGATTATTATTTTACATAAACACATTTTTATTACCTTTTTATTCCAATATTCCGTATTATTTTTAATGTGGTGTCAAATTCTCACACTCAAACCTTTAAGTATAAAAACATGCCCTTTTCATTTACAGTATATATAGATATGAATGGGATTTAATGGGATTTTTTTACACTGTGTATTTTAGATTTATGGTCACCGCTGGACTGGAAACGACAAGATAGAACAAAAATAGACACTTTTATTTGTTTCAGAGTCTTTGCGGTGATGTGTCGTCATGTTCAGAGGTATTTTGTCGTGTTTCCAGAAGGTACCTGTTCAGAAAATATGTGGGCGTGGCATTAATTGTCTGTTTCTGTTCCTTTTATGCCTCAGTTTAAGCTTATAATGAATAATACACCCACACCTCATGAACAGGAGCCATTTATGGGGATGGAACAGTAGAAAATATACATAAAAATAACATTTCTGCTTGTCTTTTAGGCTGTGCAAACAAAACATGCGTATTAGAGCTTTATCTGTAACCATGAAATGTGACAGATCTACTCAAAGTTATCTGGGTATTCATTTACATTTGGATTAGTTTGCTCCTCAGATGGATTTGAGACTAAAATACCAATAGATCCTCACGTATTACATATTGTATTATCATATTGTGAGTAAATGAAGCAGACGGTAGCTCCAGATAGAGTTTCCAAGTCTTGTTACCACCTGCCACCCATTTCAGGGCGTGTTTTTATTCAAAAGTGAAGAAGAAAATCCAGTTTAAAGGCTTTTAAAGGACAGATTTGGATAAAAAGATACTAAAACTTATCGCATTTTACTTTCTATGAATGTTTATGTTCATTTATTTTAAGGATAAAATGACAAAAAAAACCCCACAAAAACACAAAGAAAACTTCCATGTAAATGTTTATAGTTCAATTTCACTCCAAGTTATGCAATCCAATATGGCCGCCACCATGTGACGTCACAATATGCAAATTAGATGAGTTAATTTACTCCCATCAGAACCAATGTTTTTGTCATTTACAGTATGATTTTATCTATAACCAGTTCCAGGATACGGCTTTTTGAAATCTTCATATAAAAAAATTAATATTTTTTCAAGGGTTTAAAAGGTTAATATTATAAAACTAAGTTACACTTGGCTGAAAAAAGGCGCTCTTTATTTTTATCAAAACTCATTTCAGACCAACATCAGAAACAGCAGCTTTTATCTGGGTTTTTGTTTCAACATTTAACAATTAACACTTGAAGTGCAAAAGTCACAATATTACGACAGCCAACATAACTGACTGAAACAGACCATAATAACTCCAGATAGTTACCGGATGTTGTTACCGCCTCCCACCCATAGATGGCGGACATGTGCCCCTGCAATCCAAACACCATTTCAGGGCATGTTTCTATCCAAAGTGAAGAAGTAAATCCAGTTTAAAGGTGAACTGGTTTAGTAAGGAAGTAAAGTTTATGTAGTTTTAGTTTGGATAGATAAGGACAGATTTGGATAAAAAGATACTAAAACTGACTGTATTTTACTTTCTAATAATGTTTGAGTTCATTTACTTTAAGGATAAGATGAAAAAAAAAAAACAAACACAAAGAAAACTTTCATGAGAAACATTGGACGGTGGCCATATTGGATTGCAGAATGGTTTAGTTAAACTTTAGTTGAACTTTAAACATATTTACATGGATGTTTTCTTTGTGTTGTTGTTTTTTTGTCATCTTATCCTTAAAATAAATGAACCTAAATCAAAATTTTCACTTTTAGTGTGGAAAAAAGTCAGATTGCATTATGAAAATAGGAATAACCTCAACAACCATGTAAACCGGACATTTTTTAAGAAAAATAAGTGCAATTTTGTCACAAGTTTTGTTTGTTTCTCTTTTAAAACTTGAAAGCTTTTTCCTGCTGGTCAGACTTAAGATCATATTTAAATCAAAAATAACCTTCAGATGTCTTCACAACGAACTTATGAGTAACGGAAAATTTAAGCTGGACAAAAAGAACCCCAACCTCCGCCAAGTACCCCGAACGGTGTGCATGCATGGATCGACTATTTCTTTTTAAATGAGTTACTGTATGTCAATAATGTAACCGTGTTGGCTAACTGGTGTCATTTTCGAGTGATTAGTTAGCATTTGAATGTACGAGAAAACAAATTGTGACCCCCCAAGAGTTCCCTGTGTAACTGCTTCCGTAATTTTTGTTGAACAGCAAAAAACAGAACTTATGTCATCCAACATATGTCGATGGATGTGCAAAACAAATTTTATTTTTAATTTTAAAAATTTATTTATTTTTAATTGATTTATTTCGAATACGAATATGATACAAGCTTCCTGATTACTACTATTTGACTTCTTTGCACAACATAATATAGAAATGAAAATTCAAGGAAGCATAAAATAATGATGCATGCAAAAAGAAAAGGATATGAACAATATTTCGTACAAAGTTGAATCCTGGTCCCAGTCATGTGTCTGTCAAATTATATTAAATTCACATCAATATTAGTTGAGTTCTAGTTTTAAATGTGTGGTAAATGGGATTTTCAATGTTAAATGTAAATGTCCACAGAGTCCACATTCCACAGTGGATGTGGACAATTTAGTTCCAGATACAAGAGATTGTTCTAAGCTACAGGTGGATCCAACTGGAGGAGAATCGGAGTCGTTTTGAATTTTTGATGAATTTTGGAAAATGTCTCAATGATGACAGATGGAAAACTGTAGATGTTGTGACCTTGCTGTGACCTTGAACTTTGGCCTACTTGGCCCAAAATGTAATGGGTTGGTCCCAGGGCCTAGGCCTATCTGTGGGGAAGATTTGGGAAAGATGGGTGGAAGAGTTTCCCCGTAAAGTTGCTAACAAACAAACACACAAAGCAAAGTGATCACAGTACCTCCTGGTAAAAGGTAAAAATTACCGTGACATGATTTTTTCCTATATCACCCAGCCTTAATTTTGTTAAAACGGAACTATTTTTTTTTTCTTTAAACATTTCAGGTTATTCACATTTTATTGTGAGAATAATCTGCAATTGTAAATATTTACATAATGCAGTTTGACACCTTTGACTGTTAATATTTTCAGTGTAATTTTTCCATTTGGCAAATTCATCCCATGGGCTGGATTGGAACCTTTTGGCGGGTCGGTTTTGGCTGTTTGGTGGGTTATGTTTGACACTCCTGACGTCGACGGGCCTGGTCCTGACCCCAGATGTACACCTGGTTCCTGCTCGTCTTTTCCTCCTCCTCTTTTCTTCCTCCTCTGCAGTTCAAGCCTTTGTCTTTTGATCCGACGTTGCCTCAGACTTGGCTGGTGAAGCAGGTGGATCGCACTTTCCCTCTGATTATCTTGGCTTTTTCGCGGCCCGTCCTTGTGTTATCGCGCGTCGCCTTTATCTCGCTCTCACTGCGACGGCGTCGAGCGAAGCAGTCAAGCATCTGCACTTCAGCACAACACTCAGGGGGGACGTCTCCTTGGCGGCGGATGTGTCGGTCGGTGTGCATATGGTTGTGTTTGCGGCTCCACATGCTGCTTGGACGCCTGATGTGCTTATCTCCCAGACAACCGGGCTGTCACTTAACTGACGGTGCTCTGTCAGCCTCTTGTGCACAGACACTCTTACCCACGATGCACCTGCAACAAGAGCCTTCAGCGCAAGTGTTACCCCTGAGACGTACATGATGTGGACAAAAGTATGTGGACACGTTGAATTCAGGGGTCTGGGATACAAAACAATCACAACAAATGACATAATATAGTTTTATACTGGGATAAATATCATAACATTTTAGGAAATACTGATGTTTCTAAACTATATGGACATAAATATTGGGACACATCATGTCTTCAGCTGTAAGATGTCCTGTTCATGAGGATTTGAGATAAAAACATCAATGTTTTTGAAAGTTTAATGGTAGATTTTATCCTATTTGTCCTGTTTTCAGTTATTTTGATCATTCTTTACTCTATAAATATGAATTATTGTGTCTGTGAAGCATCATTTAGTCCAAAACCCAAAGAGATTCACTTTAACAGAACAAACGGTGACGAAAAATGAACAAATATGGTGTTTGTTCTTAAAAATAACTGAAATAGACCCATGAACCATGATGGAAACACTGATTAATTGTTGATCTACTGAAGAAAAATGAAATGAATGGACGATAATATTCAGAATGATCTTATAGAGATGAAACTGATCTGAAATGTAACATAGAAATGACTCATTGATTGATGTTTCTGAACTATATGGACATAAATATTGGGACACATCATGTCTACAGCTGTCAGATGTCCTGTTTATGAGGATTTAAGATAAAAACATCAATATTTCCTTAAAGTTTAATGGTAGATTTTTCTTCCTCAGTGAGATGTAAAGAAAGTAAATGGTTAGCTGTGGTACAAAATTATTATTTAGTCAAAGCACGAAAAATATTTTATAAATTTAGAGGTAGAACATTTAAAATCAGTCATGAATAAAAAAAAAAACAAAAAAAAAAAAAACTCAATAAATATCATTGCATCAGTTAGTTTGGTTTTGAATATTTATCTTTGTTTCTAAAATGCCTCAGAGATACTTTGGACTGAATTTCAACATTGATTTTTTTTTTTTATGCATGACTCTGATTTTAAGTGTTTTCCTCTAAATTTCTAAAATATTTTTCATGCTCTGAATGTAAATAATAATTTTCTACCACAACTAACCATCTATGTTCTGTTTTGTGATGCTCTTTTCTTCATTTTTGTTCATTTTGATGCCTGTGTTCTTTGTTTTTTTAATTAATTTTGTTGCTTTTTCTGCTCATTATAGTGATTTTTTTTTTGTTTTTTTTTTTGCTAACCTTCTATCTTAAATCCTCATGAACAGGACATCTTACAGCTGTAGACATGATGTGTCCCAATATTTATGTCCATATAGTTTAGAAACATCAATCAATGAGTCATTTCTATGTTTACTTTCAGATCAGTTTCATCTCCATTAGATCATTCTGAATATTATCGTCCATTCATTTCGTTTTTTTTCAGTAATCAGTAATTAATCAGTGTTTCCATCATGGTTCATGGGTTTATTTCAGTTATTTTTAAGAACAAACACTATATTTGTTAATTTTTCGTCACCGTTTGTTGTGTTAAAGTGAATCTCTTTGAGTTTTGAACTAAATGATGCTTCACAGACACAATAATTCATATTTATAGAGTAAAGAATGATCAAAATAACTGAAAACAGAACAGAATAGAGGAAATCTACCATTAAACTATAAGGAACCATTGATATATTTTTTTAATCCTTATGAACAGGACATCTTACAGCTGTAGACATTATGTGTCCCAATATTTATGTCCATATAGTTTAGAAACATCATTATTTCCTGAAATGTTATGATATTTATCCCAATATAAAACTATATTATATCATTTGTTGTAATTGTTTTGTATCCCAGACCCCTGAATTCAATGTGTCCACATACTTTTGTCCACATCAGGGGTTTTGGACTAAATGATGCTTCACAGATACAATAATTCATATTTATAAGTAAAGAATAATCAAAATAACTGAAAACAGGCCAGAATAGAAGAAAATCTACCATTAAACTTTAAGAAATATTGATGTTTTTATCTCATCTTTGTATATTTGGGTAAATGTCATTGGATTTTATTGGTTGGTTTGGTTTAAATTGTTATCTTTGCTTCCAAAAAAGGAAATATTGAAGTTTTTTTTTTATCTTAAATCCTCATGAACAGGACATCTTACAGCTGTAGACATGATGTGTCCCAATATTTATGTCCATATAGTTTAGAAACATCAGTATTTCTTTAAGGTTTAATGGTAGATTTCCCATTAAACCCTGTGTTTTTATCTCCTCTTTGCATTGCGGTTGTTTTCGGTTCATCTTCGGGTCCAGGCACACGTTTGCGTAAATTCTGCTGAGTTGTTTTTGAGATACTGGACCCATGACGACACACAGCGGGACAGACGGACAACTGAAACAACATGATGCCTGAGGCCAGGGCTACTGCCGCACCAGGGCCATTAAAAAAACTTTCCAGGCAGTTTGTGGCAGGTTGTTACCGAGCAACACGACAAAAAGCATCGCAGCAACATAAAGTGGAGTGTGCTAAGCAGGTCGTATTCAGTGACAGATGTGGACAGAGGTTCAGGGGTCCGTCCGACCAGGGTCCGCATGTCCCCGAAGTGATAAGACGGCATTGATCGGCTGTGTGTTTTATGCTGCCATTAGTCCAAACACACACACACACACACACACACACACACACACACTCTTAGAGCGATGATGGCAAATCATTAACTGCTGTGAACAGATACAGGGGTTAATGACCCTGTTTGCTCTGGGGTGTCTTAAGTAATCTGTAACTGTGGGAATGTGCAGAGGAAAGGCAGTGTGGGTGTTCCCAACAGGACCACCGTGGGCAAACTGAGTCTACACATGTGGACAAAAGTATGTGGACACGCTGAACTCTTCTGTTTCTTTTCTAACAGGAGTCTGGGATACAAAACAACAACGACTAATGTCAGAATATGGTTTTATATTAAGGGATAAATATCATTGCATTTAAGGAAATGTTGATGTTTCTAAACTATACGGACATAAATATTGGGACACATCACGTCTACAGCTGTAAGATGTCCTGTTCATAAGGATTTAACAAAAAAACATCAATGTTTCCCTATAGTTTAATGTAGATTTTTCTCTATTCTGTCCTGTTTTCAGTTATTTTGATCATTTTTTGCTCAATAAATATGAATTATTGTGTCTGTGAAGCATCATTTAGTCCGAAACCCAAAGAGATTCACTTTAACACAACAAACAGTGAAGAAAAATGAACATGGTGTTTATTCTTAAAATAACTGAAATGAACCCATGAACCATAATGGAAACACTGATTAATTGCTGATCTACTGAAGAAAAAAGAATGAAATGAATGGACGATAATATTCAGAATGATCTTATGGAGATGAAACTGACATGAAATTAAAAACAGAAATAAATGAAGTTTAATTGGAGATTTTTCTTCCTCAGTGAAATGTAAAGAAAGTAGATAGTTAGCAAAAAAAAAAAAAATCTAAAATTAACAGAATTAATAAAGCTGAACAACACATGCCTCAAAATGAACAGAGTAGATGGTTAGTTGTGGTAAAAATAATTATTTAGAGTCAGAGCACCAAAAATATTTTAGAAATTTAGAGGAGGAACGTTTAAAATCATAGTCATGGATAAAAAAAAAACTAAAACAAAATCAATGTTGAGAGAAAAAATTCAATATTTATCCCAATATAAAACTATAGTCTGACGTTTATCATTATTGTTTTTTATCCTAGACCCTGTTAGAAAAGAAAAACCTGAATTCAACGCATCCACATACTTGTGTCCACATACTTGTGTCCACATACTTTCGTCCACATACTTTCGTCCACATACTTTTGTCCACATAGTGCATTTGTTTCATTGAAGTGGACTCATGCTAATGGAACAGTGGTGGATCTGAGCTGCAGTTGGACTTTGCTGACCTGTCCGTGGTTCTTGTGTGGAGGATGGACCCGTTCATTCGTTTTTCTTCGTTGGATGTTAATTAAAGCCAACAGGCCCAGACCTAATGTCATCTGCATATTTAGCCCGGCGCCTCGGTCCGGCCCTGCGTCGTTCCCTGGGTTGAATAATACATGTGTTTTACTCTGACTGTTTGTCTTTTTTATTCCCCGCTGTTTTTGTGTTGGGGTGGTATAACACAATTCGTCCTCCATTAGCCCCCCCGCTGACAGGAAACAGTAGCAGAGGTGGAGGACCAGGCTATTCCCTGGAGGTGCGACGGGCCGTGCACGTGGACGCGGCTATGTGCGTGTATGTCATCAGCGAACGCACCACAGTTATTAGATCAGCGCCAAGGCAGATCAATAGGCAGAGAGGAGAGGAGAGGAGGGGAGGGCGGAGAATAGAAATGAACTGGAGCTGATGGAGGAGGAGGAGGAGGAGGAGGAGGAGGAGGAGGAGGAGGAGGAGGGGGAGGAGGAGGAGGAGGAGGAGGAGGGGGAGGAGGAGGAGGAGGAGGAGGAGGAGGGGGAGGGGGAGGAGGAGGAGGAGGAGGAGGAGGATTATCAACGCTTGTCACGAAGCCTCTGCAGAAAATAATCTGAACCTGTGGGTCTGCGTACGGCTGAGAGTAAAACAGGTGGGTTTGGACTGAACCCACAGAGATAGGGTACCACGGCTAGGGTACCACAGGTGGGTTTGGACTGAACCATGAAGACCCATACATAGTACCACACATAGGGTACCACAGATAGGGTACTACAGACAGAGTACTACTCATAGGGTACCACACATAGAGTACCACACATAGGGTACCATAGATAGAGTACCACAGATAGGGTACCACACAGAGTACCACACATAGAGTACCACAGATAGAGTACCACACATAGGGTACCACACATAGAGTACCACACATAGAGTACCACACATAGAGTACCATAGATAGAGTACCACAGATAGAGTACCACACATAGAGTACCATAGATAGAGTACCACAGATAGAGTACCACACATAGGGTACCACAGATAGGGTACTACAGACAGAGTACTACTCATAGGGTACCACACATAGAGTACCACACATAGAGTACCACAGATAGAGTACCACACATAGAGTACCACACATAGAGTACCATAGATAGAGTACCACAGATAGAGTACTACACATAGAGTACCACACATAGGGTACCACACATAGAGTACCACACATAGAGTACCACAGATAGGGTAAAACAGGTAGGTTTGGACTGAACCATAAAGACCCACAGATAGGGTACCACAGAGGTGGTACACCAATGGTCCTGGTCCTGGGGTGGGGATAATAAAGATCTGTTCAATTCAATTGAATTAAATTCATTTCAATTCAGTTCAGTTTAATGCCATTCTATTCAGTTTAATTCAGTTCAATTCAGTTCAATTCAATTCAAGGCAAAGCCATTCTGTTCATTTCAATTCAGTTCAATTCAATTAAATTCAAAGGTGTTCAATTCAATTCAATGCAGTTCAGTTTTATTCAGTTCAATTCAATACAATTCAATTCAGTTCAGTTCAATTCAAAACTGTTCAGGTCAGTTCAGTTTAATTCAGTTCAAATCCATTCAATTCAGCAGTCATTCAGATCAATTAAATTAAAAGCCATTCAGTTCAGTTCAATTCAGTTCAGTTCAGAATTGTTCAGTTCAATTCCATTCCATTCTTGTAGCACTTCCCAAATATTTTTCGTTCTCTTCATTTCACCTTAGTTTTAAGTGAATTCTCACCATTTATCTTCATGTTATCCTCTGTATTTTATGCTTTTTTTCTGTAAAAATCTGTTTTGTTTTCCCATATTTAATTCACTGATCCTGTAGACGTTCATAAAGATCAAAGTAAAGTTGGGGGTTATTTGATCGGAAACAGAGAAAACCGAAGAAAAAGTGCCTTTTTCGGTCAAATATATCGTTAACTGTTTTACACGTGTTGATCGGTTTAGTGGATCAGAAATCATTCAACAGTTCAGACCAGTGGATGTTTCAGGTTTTTGGGTGGATCTTTGGATCTTGGTGGACTCAGATCCTCCTCCGTCGCCCTGGAAACCGTTAAACGCAGAGCCAATTAACACGGAGCTATTGTGCGTCTGAAATAGTAACGGACATCTGATCCGAGTAACCGCGGTCAGCCTGGAAAATCCTCAGCAGTTAATCCAATTTGTGTCAACGCGTGGAGGTCCTGAGCATTAAAGCCAACAGGAGTGAAGGCACAGGAAGCTTTAATAGACTGACATACGTTTACATCCACACACCGAATTAACAGACACCGACTGTTAACGAAGGAAACGGCCCCACATCCGCACAAACGAAGCGCTGTTGTGTAACCAGACCCTGATAAGGACAACCCCACTGCAGACACAACAGACCCTGGTCCTGTTGATGTTTATTCGCTCCAATGAAACCTCCACCCCCTGACCTGATACAAACATCCACCCAAACACTAACATTCATTCACATGATTATCACTGTTTGTAAGTGGAATAAACCTGAGGAGTTGGTAAGCACATGCTCAGTTTGTCACCTTTTTGGTCATTTAACACATATAATCATGACTTATTTTAGTTTACGTGGCTAAAAAGCAAACATTTGGACAAAGTTGTTATTATTATTATTTTAAAAATCAACCCGCTGATCAATGTTCTGACTTAAATGTTCGTTAAGTCAGAATTTATTGGGAAAAAAGTTCAACTTGCCACATAAAAAAATAAAAACACTTGTTGCTATGCGAATAAAGTCGTAAAATATCGAAATAAAACCTGTAATTTTATGAGTATTCTCGAATACAAAAAGAGTTACAATTTTACCAGAATGAAGTCGTAATATGAGAATAAAGTTGTAGTTTAAAAAAAAAAAATCATAATTTAATGAAAGTGTCGTACTTTTATAAAAATAATGTCATCATATTTCGAGAATAAAGCCAAAATTTTACGAGATTAACACTGTAATTTAAAAACGGGTGGGGGAAAAAAAAAAATCAGAATTTACGAGAATTAAGTTGCACCCACTTGTCGCATTAGTGTAGAACTTGGAACATTCTGTGAGGTTCTACTTTCATTTGGGGTTTACGCACAAAGGCCAAATACTGAGCCTATTAGCCCCGCCCACTATCAACACGTTAGCAATAGTTGAAGCACTTTGGAGACAGTTCGCACACGTTTGGGTTTGTTTCGTCGTAAGAACCGAACCCATCTGGAGCAAATTTCCTCTTTTGTTTAGAAGGAACTGACTGGAAGTGGTCGACTGCAGGGTTATGGGTGGTTACACCAGAGAGCTACAACCGGAAACTCCGTCATCAACAAGGCTTGAGGCTTACGGTTTATAAATTACGACTTCTTTATCACACTTTTGCGAATTTACTTTCAAAATATTACGACTTTAATCTCATAAAAGTACGACATCATTTTTGTTAACTTATGAATTCTTTAAAAATGACTCCATTCTTGTAGAATTCTGACTCTTTGTATTCGACTTTATTCTCATGAAATTATGGGTTTTATCTCAATATTTTACGAGTTTATTCTCGTAGTGACAAATGTTTATATTTTCTTATGTGGCCTTTATACGCTGTCGTAGCTTTTTGCCCATGTCTGATTAAATAACTTGCACTTAATTTGCACATTCCTGAAGACTTGAAGCTCCACAAAATGGCAATTTAGCACTTTTTGCATATTATTTTTTTGTTATTTATGTCAAATATTTGTTTTACTTAAGTAATATAACATTAATTTATTAAATTGTTTTGATTTAATTTTGAAATTTTAATTCTAATTATAAATAATTACATAAATGCCAGATTTCAGATTTTTTTCCCTCTATATTTCATTTTTAACGCCTTTTTCTCTGCACTTGCTGGTCAGATGTTGGTTTTGTCTTTATCTTATCTTATCTTATCTTATCTTATCTTATCTTATCTTATCTTATTGTACCTTTCTTTACCTTACCTTACTTTACCTTCTTATCTTATCGTATCTTATTGTAGCTTTTCGTATTGTATCATATCGTATCGTATCTCATCTCATCTCATCTCATCTTGGCGTACCTTTCCTTACCTTACTTTACCTTCTTATCTTATCTTATCTTACCTTACCTTACCTTACCTTACCTTACCTTCTTAAATATTTATTATATATTTAATATCTGATCTACATTTTTAGCATAAGTAAGTTTTACATGACACCTCAAAAAATGTAATTAATGCATTTATTTGTAACTTTTTTACACTAAAACTAAGGTAAAGTCTGTAGTTGTCATTATTTATAGGTTTTTATTATATTATTTTACTTTAGATCATATTGGTCTGAATGTGGAACCTGTACTTAAATAATTTGAACACCGTTGACTGTTAATATCCTCAGTGTAATTTTTCGTCTCATGGGCTGGACTGGACTCTCTGGTGGCCCGGTTTTGGCCCACGGGCCTTATGTTTGACTCCTTATGGTGGTCTTCATCTCCTCCTCCTCCTCCTCCTCTTGGTCTAGTGCTCGGGGGCTGCACATGGCGTCAAACAGGAGTATCCGAGTACATCTTTTAATGTGACATGCATACAGGAGCAGTAATTAGCGGGCTCACTAGCTTTAATTAGTGGGTTTAAATGGAGGAAAGCTGGTGCTTGCCGTCCTTTTGATGTGTGTGGGAGATGTTATGCAAATGCTCCGGCTTTTGTTCTGTGTTTTTTTGCGCATCGGTGCTGTTGGGAGAGGCCCGTAAAGCGGCGTTTTTGATCTTGCCGAGGTTAAAAAACCAAACCTGGATGTTAGCGTCGTTGTCCGTGTGCGAGAGGTAACTGCGCTAATGATGCTTCCAGCTCTGACAACTATTTCCCCATGCAACCTAATAAGCAGTCATTGTGTGAGAAAAGCCTGGAATCAGAGTCTATTCATGCACATCCTCTTCTGCTTTGAATGATGTAACCTTCCGAGCGCCGGCGTCTTGGATTGAGCTGTTTGTCAGTCAGACGATGAATCAAACCCAAGCACCCGTATTTATTACACAACATTGGTTTTGGATTTGTTAGCACCTGCACGCCCGCTAACTTTAAAGCATCAGCTGTTTATTTGGCTATTTTCTGACAAAACCATTCATCTTGTAAATCACCGGTGAGATAAAGTGGTCCCGAAAATGAGTCGTCAGGAGCGTCGGCGGTCGATAAGAGCCCTCACCAGCTGTCATTAGTTTGAATTTCTATCTGATTCCAGTCCAGTCCCAGTCTGTCTGTGTCTGGAGATCAGGCTAATGTCGACTCTGGTGTTTGTACCGAGTTTAGTCCACTGCAGATTATACCTGTCACTATTATTATTATTATTGTTATAGTTATCATTATTATTATTTATTTATTTATTTTCCCTCCGCCAAGGAGGTTATGTTTTTGTTAGTTTGTCTGTCTATTTGTCTGTCCATGTGCAAGATAACTCAAAAAGTTATGGACAGATTTGGATGAAAATTTCAGGAAATGTTGATACTGGCACAAGGAACAAATGGTTAAATTTTGGTGGTGATCGGGGGTGGGGGGTGGGGCACTGATCTGCCTTGGCGGAGGTCTGCGCTCTATGAGTGCTTCTAGTTATTATTATTATGATTTTTATTATTATTATTATTATTATTATTATTATTATTATTACTATGGAGCTGTTAATTCAAGACAGATCAGCTGTAGTTTACATCATCATTATTTCCACATTTTTTAGATTTCTATATCTTTGAACCCTTCGATGCACCAGAGTCTGGACCCTCTACTCTTCTATAGGGCTGTGTATCAGCAAGAATCTGGTGATACGATACAAATTACAATACTAGGATCACAATACGATATATCATGATATATCGTGATACTGTTGAAAAGGCAGTTTTTTGTTTCTGTTTTTTTAATGATTGTTTCCTTGAAGAATTGAATTACACCAGAAATCTGCACAAACACTAAACACATTTTTATTTGATCCCAACAGGATCTAATGCTATATCACAAAATTTGAAACTGAAATTCTGTTTTACAGACATTACAGTTTCAGATCCTGTTCAAATGTTCATATTCTATTAGTGCAGAACTAACATCAGAACAGTATTTTAGTTCAATCCCAACAAAGGAAGTGACATTATTTAATTAAAGAGTGTTAAATAATAATAAATAAAATATAAACAAAAAAGAAAAAACAAAAATGAACCTCCACAATATCTGCATTTGAATAAATACCTAAAAATATTGATACAGTACTTTTTAATATTGATACAGTATTATGAAATGAAATATCGCAATATATTGCAGAACCAATATTTTCTAACACCCCTACTAGTCACAAGCCGTTTTCAATACTTTTCATTGGTTTAATATTTCTAGGCCAACGTGAAGACTGACCACTGGAATCATTTCATGACAAAAACAAAAGACGTAAAACTACGTACTCTCCCTTCCTACATCTCCATACATTAGTTTGAACCTAAACCAGTGGTTTCCAACCCTTTTTTTGGCTTTGATTCCATTTTAACATCAGAAACTTCTGGTGACCCCAGACATTCAAAACTGAGACATTTTTTTTCCTACAATTAATTTGTTTTTGATCATGTAGTAGTTTGCTATACTATACAAATAAACATTACAAATAAACATTAATTTTAGAGGACATTTAGTCTATATAATGTCTATTATTGTGGACAGAGGCAGTAAATCCAGGTGTAGATTACTGCACAAAGGGAGAATTTTCTTTGGTCAGGATCTGTCCAGTCAGTCCAGCTGTGATTTACAAGGAGGACAATTAATACTGAACAAACAAGAACTCAAACTATGAATTATGAAAGAGCTGCAGCATCTGAAACTGACCACACTGAACATCTGACAGATAAACAGAACCACAGTGCTGCAGTTTCACAACCACAGTTAGTCATGCCTTTTATGTTTTGGGATTTTTCTTTAAATATTTATCAATTACTAGAAATTTCAGGTGACCCCATTTGAATTCCAGGCGACCCCACATGAGGTCCCGACCCCAGGGTTGAAAAACACTGACCTAAACCTTAGTTTACCCTGAATCCCACTTGCTAACAGATGGACCTGTCGACCCGCTAAGTCGCCCTTTGGACCTGTCGTGGACCGTCTCTGAAACACTCAAATTGAATTAATTTCGCTGTCATCACCGGGCGTCTGTAGGAAAGCTGATTCACTGTGAATCAGCCGTCGTGTGTCACTCAGCGTCTGGTTTGAGGCTGAACGCAGAGAACTGAGGCTGTTCTGTCCAATCCTGTCATGGTCTGAGCCTCCGGTCACTGAGGTGTATAAAACCTCCATGTAGCTGTGATTATGGCAGGTGGACTGTAGTTTCCAGAAGGTACCAGGAGCTGAATCCCAGACCAGAGTGTGAGCAGGTTTTCTGTCCAAAGGTGGAGGATAAAGGGTTTTAGCTGGTCTAATCCGGGGGCCGGTCCCAGGAATCTGTGGGATGATGCTACATAACCTGGATTAGCAGGACACACACACGAAGGAGGAGTCGCATCTGAGACCGAAACGAGTGTCCGGGTGTGAGATTGTACCTCGGCGTCGGTAACGAGGCTACAGACGACAGCAGATTAAAATAAAATGAAACATCGCTGACTGCTGCCGGGGGGGGGGGGGGGGGGTGTCTACAGGACGTAACGGGACGCAGTGGGGACAGGGTCTTCTATCATGAGGAACTGAGCTGTGGGCGGGGCTTGTTTATCGCAAGGATGAGCCTGTCAATCAGCCGCAGAGCGTAATTGGTGGACAGATGAACTGAGGTGGTCATTTACTCAGAACATCATCATTAACACTTAGATGCATAAGAGGGTCCAAATGACCCGCTGAGGCTGTTTTATCACAATACAGTCGCTGAAAAAATTCTTAGACCATCAGAAGTCATTAAAAACACTGGTTCTGTAATCCAGTCCAAACTCCTGTGTGTGTCATGTGACTAAAACACACAGAAAAGAAAACATGGAATGTCTAAAAGTACTGTTTTTGTCAGTACAATGACATAGATAGTGATGGAAGAACTGAAGTGATTTTGTTTTTTATCCAGAAAACCTGTTAAATGGTTAGATATCAGCTCTGAAATTAAACTACTATGAGCTGTTTTTGTTGGAATCATTATATTTGTCCAAACAAATGGACCTTTAGTTGGACCAGGCATTAAAATGAACAAGAAACTGAAGAAAACAAGGAGTGGTCTAATAAAATAAAAATGTGTTTTATCTGAAAAATAGTTTCTCTTTTATCTTAGTAAGTATTTATTTTTAAAATAGACCCAAAGTTCTTCCAAACTTGCTTCATAACATTCGTCTACATCTGGTTTGAATTTTTAGCTCCTCTGTCCTGTTTTTAGGACCAGTTTCAGAGAAGAACCCAGATGTACTATTAATTATCAGGCAACATTAGTGCATATTCTACCAACTTTATGCCAATACTGTAGTGGAAATGGAACGATAAATTCATTTTATAGATACTTTATGAAGAAGAAAATACATTGAACCCTTAGATGCATAAGTGGGTCCAAATGACCCAGTGAGGCTGTTGTATTTCCATTTCATTGTAATGAAAAGTTATTTCATATTCCAGGTGTTCCTCAAAAACATGTTAATGATGTTATACCATTTACATTTGTAACTTTTATAGATTTTATGTAACTGTAGTTTATGTTTTACTATCCCAGTCTTCCATATTCGGGTCAAAATGACTCACGTTCATTTACAACAGAATTTCATCTGAACCTTGGATTCATTCAACAGTAAAACCAAAGGACTCACTCACTAAATGGATGTTGATAATGTTCTATTGCTGTTATATATGATATATTATAAAAATGTATATAGTTTGCATTTAAAAATTTCAAAATATATTTAAAAAAAAAAATTATAAATAGATAATTGGTAAAAAATTTTTTATTTTTTTTGGTCATTTAAGTTTTTATTGATTTTATCATATTTTCAGACATTTGCAAAAAAGGAAAAAAACAAAAGAAAAAAAAAAACAACCAACCAAAAAAAAACCAACCCACAAGTTAAAAATGTTAAAATTCCAAACATGAAATCATTCTCTCGTGGACCAAAATATAATGCAAATGATGACGTTGTTCTATTGCTGTTATGTAATATATGTTATATACTATGTATAGTTTGCATTTAAAATTTTCAAAATGTAAAAAAAAAAATTAAATTGTTAAAAATTTTTGGTTTTTTGTCATTTAAGTTTTTATTGATTTTATCATATTTTCAGACATTGACAAAATAAAACAAAAACAAAGACAAAAACAAAGAAAAAACAAAACAAAAACAAAACAAACCAATAACCCACAACTTAAAAATGTTACATTTCCAAACATGAAATCATTCTGTTTTGGACCAAAATATAATCCAAATGATTATTATTTGTAAAATGACAAAACTTTCATAAAAACCCAGTGATTTGAAGTGGGGTCATTTTGACTCATTTATAGTACAGTTTAGGGTCCAGACACTCGTACGTCGAAGGGTTAAATGAACGTTTCCTCCTGAATGAATGAATCTTCATTTATAGACCCTACTCTTTATTTCTGAGCTGCAGATTAAAGGAAACCCGTTTTTCTGGTTGTAAATAGTGAATATGTGAAGTCACTGAACTGGGGTTTCTATTGTGTTGTTAATACTGGCTGATATTTCTGTGGCCTCGTACCCTTTTCCTGACCTCAAGGCATTATGGGAATTGTCCCACGCTGCACCCCTCATACACGACTCCAGTCCAGAATCCATAACCACTACTGAAAAAAACCATCCAGTACCAATTAACTGAATGATTGAAGAAGTGCTGTGTGTTTTAATGCTGATTTTATGAGTTTTTAATATATTTTAGATTTTCTGTTTATTTTAATTCCTTCCTGATTAGTTCCAGTTATTGAGTGGAACAGACAGAGTTTTCAGAAGCTTTAGGAGTTATCCAGGCTTTGGCTTTCCCCTCATGTTTGCACAAGAATTTCTTTTTTCCCATTAAAAAAATCGACAGTTTCACATCCTTCTGGAACATTATTACTACATCATGTACAAAACGTTGAGGACGCTAGAGAAGATTAAAAATACACATGCAACCAGATTAAAAACGAAACATGTTACATAAAATCCAACAAATATTTAAGTGTTTTCAGACATTCCTGCCTCCGTAGACTCGTCTTCCATCACTGCTTCTGCTGCAGTTCTCTAATGATCCTGTTGAATCTCATTGATCTGCCCTGGTTTAATGCATCAGTGGAGAATTAGCGCCACCATCTGTTCATCTGTAGCTGCTTCAAAAACTAAACCAGCATCATGTTAATGAACATCTGTTGACCTGTAGTTTTCAGGATTGTAACCTGTGATTTTCAGTCATTTACTTCTGTTTTTCATGTATCATTTATGTCTTTAAATGGACTTTTCCATCAGATATTCCAATATTCAATAACCAATCACAGCCTCTCATTTGATTGATTATTTATTTTATTTGACTATAACATTCAATCCAAAACAATAAGTAATATAAAACTTTAATATAGAATAGAATAGAATATGTTTATATACTGGAAAAATATCAAAGAAGAAATTGAAAGAATTGTAAAAAGAGAAGTCCCTTCAAATGTTTTGTTCTATTGGAGTCATACCGGTCAATGATTTTAATGCAGAGCAGAGATACATTTTACATATTTTACTATTGATTGCTAAAACAATAGTAACAGTAAATCGGAAGAGTGTCAAATCACCAACGGTAATAGAATGGAAACAAAGACTGAAACAAGTATGGAAAGAACGAGCGCATCATTACAAATGAAAATGGATCTTTTTAAGCGGAGATGGCACATGGTCCAAGACTATTTGTATAATTAAACTTTTTGGGTTGTTGACAAGAATTACTCTTATAAGCCCTGACATGAGGTGTTTAGTATTTATATAGATGTGTGCATATGTATACAAATATATGAATATTTCGATATTT
>NC_043979.1:47630987-47743487 GCF_902148855.1 Sphaeramia orbicularis | reverse complement strand
GAGTATGTTAGTCTATAACTCTATAATTTCACGTCACATTTGGACCATTATTGCCACCAAATATTTGTTTGAAAGATCTAGAGCAGAGAAAAATTGATGAAAACATGAAAAATAATAAGCGAGGTGTTTACAAAGGTGTAGCTAACTGTTAAACATTAGTGTTGCTGGGCTAGTGACTGTATATTAAATGTATGTTAGTCCGTTTACACCTGCAGGAGTTTGTGTATTATCATTTCATGGTATCACACAGTCATGATGTTAGACTTTAGATGAGTTAAGGTAATTTTCCCAAGACTCAGGTGTTTTTTCCCTAAAAAAAATATCTATGATTTAATGTAATTTTGGACCATAATTGTGTATGAAGGATCTAAAGCAGAGAAAAAATGCATGAAAAATAATAAGTGAAATGTTTACAAGGGTGTAGCTAGCTGTTAAATATTAGCATGTGTATATTAAGTGTGCACTAGTCCATTTACACCTGCAGGAGTTTGTGTATTATCTTTTCATGACATTGTACAGACATGATGTTAGACTTCACATGAGTTAAAGTAATTTTCCCAAGACACAGGTGTTTTTTCCTTTTAAAATCTATGATTTAATGCAATTTTTGGACCATTATTGTTATCACGTGTATGAAGGATCGAAAGCAGAGAAAAATAGATGAAAATATGAAAAATAATAAGCGAGGTGTTTACAAAGGGTTAGCTAGCTGTTGAACATTAGCGTTGCTAGGCTAGTGAGTGTATATTAAGTGTATGTTAGTCCGTTTACACCTGCAGGAGTTTGTGTATTATCTTTTCATGGCACTTTAAAGTCCTGATGTTAGACTTTAGATGAGTTAAGGCAGAGTTTTCCCAAGACTCAGGCATTTTTTCTAATAAAAAATCTATAACTTAATGTAATTTTTGGACTATAGTTGTTACCACATGTGTCTGAAGGATCTAAAACAGAGAAAGAATAGGTGAAAACATGAAAAATAATTATGTTGTTGTTCCTCAGTGGCTCAGTGAAATCACTGGACTGTCTTAAATACTTGACAAATAAGGCTTTTTTTTTTTTTTTTTTTGGTAATCTCTTTATTTAGGCAGGACAGTGCACATTAATGAACACATTTATACATTCTATTTCAGTATAAACATGCAAAGTTAGTGTCAGTTAGCTGCACATAATGAAAGACTATGCCGTCATATAAAGTCAGTAGCAGTATGTAGCGTCAGTTTGTCGTGGATATGGTTGGATTGTGTTGTCTTTTAGTTAAAGGTGTCGTTGAACATCCTCTTTCTAACCCTAATCTGATTCAAAGGTTCTGTTCAGTCGGTGGATGTGTGTCTGTTGTGCAGGTGTTTGCTGTGCACTCCTGAAGTATCTGCACACATGATTACTACTGTGAATTATTCTGACTGATTGGATTAATAGGGGCTTCAATTGGATTTTTAATTTGTGAAGATCCCCTTCGCTCTCGACCTAATTAGATCCTCAGTGTGAATATTTGGTGGGATTCGTTGGACTCAACTTTTACCCACTATGTTTTTTTTTTTTTTTTTCTTTAAATCTACATCATCCTCAAGTCAAGGTGAAGGTCTGTGTTAGTGCACACATATTCATAATTAATTTCCCTCCTGTGTAGATACATTTCTGAGAAGGTGCTTTCCTCTGATTCAGCAAAACGCCAAACGGTTTAATGAACCGAGGAATGGAAATGAGGTTTATTTTTATTAGAGCTGCTGTGGTTCCTGAATCTAGCAGGTGTCCGTTCAGTCAGTTACTCATGTCACATTATTATTACCCCCCCATCCCCCCATCCCCCCACTCTCGAAGGGTTGGCAAAAGGTATTGTTTTTGGAGCGGTTTGTTTGTTTAACGTTCTAGCAACAAAACTATTGGTTGAATTCAGAACAAATTAAGTTTATAGACTGAAAGTGACCCAGAATAGATGTGATTACATTTTAGGAAAAATAGGTCAAAGTTAAAATTTTTATGAATTTTTTAGATCTTTTTTTTCCTCCCATTTACTTAGGGACGCTGGAACTATTTTTGTAATTTTTTTATATTCTATCTTTTATAATTTTATGACATACTGGTTTTTTATTCGTATTGTGGCACTGACTGGAGTAGCACTGAACACACAATGATATAAAGTCTATTCTATTCTATTCTATTCTATTCTATTCTATTCTATTCTATAATTTTGTTTCTTCAATTTTTTCATTTGCTTGATTATTTTGCCGTTTTTCCGAGTAATTTTATTCATTTTCTTCCTCATTGTCTTAAGTTTTGTTTATTTTCTTGATTATTTTGTTTTTCTTGATCATTTTGTCGATTTTTTTTTTTTGAGTCATTTTATTCATTTTCTTCCTCTTTGTCTTCATTTTTGTTAATTTTCTAGATTATTTTGTTCATTTTCTGAGTGATTTTAGTCATTGTCTTCCTCATTATGTTAATTTTTGTTCAGTTTCTTCATCATTTTACATCTCACATTCATGTTTTGTTAATTTTCGTAATTTGCCATTTGTCATTTTTTCTTAATATGTTTGGCAATTTTGTAGATATCTGTTCATTTCTTGTTATTTTCTTGATTATTGTTCAATTTTGTTCATTTTCTTGATTATTTTCTTCAATTTTGTTCATTATTTTTTTTCAATTTTGTTCATTTTCTTGATTATTTTCGTCAATTTTTTGCTCATTTTCTTGATTATTTCGCCAATTTTCTGAGCGATTTTATTAATTTTCTTCCTCATTATGCTCATATTTGTTCTGTTTCTTGTTTATTTTACATCTTACATTCATGTTTTCTTAATTTTTGGAATTCGCCATGCATCATTTTCCTTAATATGTTCGGCAATTTTGTACATTTCTGTTCATTTTATTGATGACTTTGTTAATTTCTTGTACATTTTTGTTCATTTTCTCAGTGATTAACATAGAACAGAACCTGATAACCTCACACATTTCTCATAGAACATGACGCTGACATACAAGGACACTGGATGCATTTTATTTTATTTTTTCTGGCGCTACAAAGAGCAGCAATGACCAAAGAAGAATGAGTGGTTTTTACTGGAGCTGAAGGATCACATGTAGCTGTTCATTCTGCAGACCTGTATGAATGTAAACACAGCTTTAACCTTGACGCTTCCACTTCACATAAATGTAGTTAATGCTCTGACTCAGAGCCTTAAGACGATCCTTTTGTGTACTCTATTTTCCCTAAAGAATGAGTTAATGCAGTTGTAATCGCTGTTTTTTCTGAATGTCTTCAGTGTATACAAAACGGTTTAAATTCAGAATGTAGGTTGGTGTTCGTCGTAATGAGGAGCTGCTGCGGTTTGTGTTTTCAGTTTGAGTGACACAATGACGGTACTTTGAGCGCACACGGATACGACGGAGGGCGTTTGTCGACTCAGACTGGGTCACCGTGGCGACTCTTCTGATGTACGTCCTCCTTTTGTCTGTCAAACTCAGACAGTCCAGCTCATTAAAATGGGTTGTCTGGTTACTGCTACTCATTAGTCCCAACGTGATATTTCTGGAAGTTTTAACCCGTAAAAACCTGGAACTATCTTACAGCGACTTCCAAATGAGTTTTCCCTACACCTCATCTAACTTTTCCTTAGGGATTTATCACCATTTATTCCAATATTATCCACTGCATTTTGGATTTTTTAGTCTAAATCTGGTATTTCTTTATACTTAATTCACTGATTATTTACAAGTTAATTAAATTCAATGGTTATTTTATCAAAACTAAAGAAACAGCGATTTTTTTAGCTAAATGTATCATTAACTGAACATAAAAACAAGTGTCTACACCAAGGATACGCAAATATATTTTCCCATGGGCCAAATGATCACAATGCTAAGGACTGTGGACTAGGGATGGAATGATTAGAGAGTTTGTGCTACGATTATCGCCACAGAAGTAATCGGGGTTTCATGATTACTATGATTATTTTGCAGAGGTTTGAAAGTGAATCTGAAACTTAACGTGCGTTACTAGTTCCTCTGTGTTTCCTGCTGTTGTGAAACGTCAGACTATTTCATGCAGCTTACTTTCTGATCAAACAGAGCGTGTTTACTGCATCAGTTCACAGGTTCACCCTCCTGAAGCTTGTACGACCGACTGAACTGGACAAGAACGGACTAACTGTATGAAACCTCTGCAGACAGACTGGTGTGAACGGATTAGACAATGGTAGAATGAAGCTGTGTAGATGACAGTAGCGAACACAAACTGTACGGAAATGAAAGTGAGCCCGCATCAAAAATATATTTACGGTTTGAATTTGTGAACCTTTGGTCTCAGACAGATGTCAGCTGGTTCCTTCTGTCATTTTCAGTGGTGCAATGTGAGGTGAAGCCTCTGTAACGCTGCTTTGGTTTCGTGCTGAAGCACATATTGGCATGTCTTTGGTTCCGCTCTTAATCTACTGTAAAAGCCTTGATGATTAATTAATGGTCTTAGCCCTGTTTATTTATCTGATCTGCTTTTAACGTATGAGCCCTCTCGGACCCTCAGGTGGTCATCTCTTAACTGTTCCTAGAGTCCACCCCACAACTCATGGTGAGGCCTCATTCAGCTTTTATGGCCCCAAACTACAGAACAGTCTACCTGAGGACCTGAGGTGTGCTGCGAGTGTTCATATTTTTAAATGTAAACTCAAAAGTTATCCTTTTAGTTTAGCTTTTAATTAAACTTTTACTGTAAACATTACTTTCTTGCTTTTCTTTTTAGTTGCAACCATGGAACAGTGGGGGGGTTTAATGTGAAGCACTTTGTGCTACATGTACCATGTATGAAAAGTGTTATACAAATAAAGTTTGATTGATTGATTGATTGATTGATTGATTGAACCGTCACGTTTAAAATCACGATTAATTGTAACACCATGACATTGTTCCAACCCTACTGTGGGCTGGATCCCTGGAGTATTACTCTAGATACGTGGATGTACAATTGACACATATTTTTATTAAGAAAAGCAAAAGTAGAAAAGAAAAAAATACAAGCATTTGCCTGCTGCATTCCTAAATATTTTAACAGCATTTCCAAAATTATGAAATGGAACAATCCTGCATATTTTTGTATAATTAGTTAATTATTAAAAAAATATTAATACACACCTGTATGTGCATTTTTAATACTTCAAAATTGTGAAAAGGAACGTTGTCACTCACTTAATAAAACTTCATTTTGAGATGGGGGCAGGACACTTGTAATTTTGATTGGGTGGAACTTTAGACCTGTTCTACCAAGTGGTGAATGTGTTGTTATATTATTGACCCCATTATGAAGACTGGAATGGGCCTCGTGAGCCACCAGTAACTTGCAAGTAACATGGTGGAGACACCTGGTTTAACGGTTGTTAAACTATGTACAGTTGTATAAAAACTTCTTCGCCCACCCCTTGTTTTCTTCAGTTTCTTGTTCATTTTAATGCCTGGTCCAACTACAGGTCCATTTGTTTGGACAAATATAATGATACCAACAAAAATAGCTCCTAGTAGTTTAATTTCAGAGCTGATATCTATCCATTTAACATGTTTTCTGGATAAAAACCAAAGTCACTTCAGTTCTTCCATCAATATCTGTGTCATTGTCCTGATAAAAACAGTGCTTTTAGACATTCCATGTTTTCTTTTCTTTTTTTCTTTTTTCTTTTCTTTTTTTTGGTTTTAGTCACATGATACACACAGGAGTTAGGATTGGACTACAGAACCATTGTTTTTGATTACTTTTGATGGACTAATAATTTTTTCTGTATTCTGTATTTACTGTTTGTGGGTAGAGGGGCCACGGTCCACCTATTAAATAGCCCTGGATTAGCGGATCAACAGGTGTTTACCAGTAGATACTTTGGTTGTTTGGGTGTTTGAAGGTTAATTAATAATCAAATACTGTACGTTTTGAGGATTTAAATAAGACGTCTGTGAGAGCTAAATGACGTCGTATGTCAGAATCGCAGCCTGATAATTAACCGTGAGCTTTTATTGAGGTTCAGGTTGATGTAATAGTTGAGAGTTTGCCCTGAAAACCTCATTGGAAAACGACCCCCCCAACACCCTTACCCCCCCACCCCACTTCTTCCTCCTACGTCTCTTCTATTATACATCGCCGAAGATTTACAGGCTCATTTTTAATGATTGCCTTCTTATGTTTAATGAGGAAATTCAATCAGCTTTGTGTAAATTCCATCCACTGTTTCATTACTGGAATCTATCACACGTAAATGTATGAAGAGAGCGGAGGCAGTTGGATGAATACTAATTGTTAGATTAGCTTGTGTTCATTGGGTCTGTCTCTATCCATGCCTGCCGTCTGTGCTCCAGAACAGTAAATAGGTTTTAGTGGGCCGCTCTGGCAGACCCACTTCCATCAGTAAATACGACAGCGTGGCCCCGGGGCCTTGTCACAGCCGTTTTCCAACTCCTATACAACATGATGTATGACGATAATATTAGACTGACCTGGAATATTATGCAATGAAGCCACTGTGTGCACCTCAGGTTATTGGACTCAAAGGCCTGGGCTGTTGGCTCAAACACACCGGTAAAACAGAAAAGGGTTCTGGACCGTTGTTTTTGGGATTTATGGTTCAGTTTTAGCTCCGTGGGATAAATGGTCTGATGTACCTACGTTTCATTTCCTGCTTATTTTTTTGAATATGCAACAAAACGGGTGAAATAATCCTACTTTAGTGCCTAGAAATAAAACAGGTTTGAAGAAAATATATACATATAGAGCACTTCGGAGAATCTGGTGGCAGAAAAACACTGTATATCCATCTGTCTGTCCGTCCATCCATCCATCCATCCATCTATTTTCTGAACCTGCTTTCTCCTCACTAGGGTTCACTCTGGACATGTCTCCAGTTCATCACATTTAGAGACCAACAATCACTCTCACATTCACACCTATGAGCAATTTAGATCAACCCATGAACCTGTCTGTGCATGTTTTTGGTAACTTGAGAGATTGGAGAGAATGGCAAGAAAAGAGGAGGAAAAATGTGTTGTGCTGTTGGTTGTCAGAATAGGAAAAAAAAAAAAAAAAAAAAAATTATATATATATATATATATATATATATATATATATAGTAACCTCCATTTTTACTGAATATTGTTGTTGAAGACACCCTTTGAGGAAAACCATAGAGTACCATAGCAGTACCCCCCCCCCCCCAAGGGATGTCAGGACACCATCAGGGGGCGTTTGGAATGAGAAAGCTGAGAGGGAGGTGCTGAGACTGAAATGGGGGGGCATTAGTCTGTATAAATATCGATATCAAACAGTATACTTTGTCAGTGTTGCTTAACGTTAACAAACAGGGCTTTTATACAAAAATGAAAAGTATCAAAAAAGTCTTCAACTATTTTTCTATTTATAATGAAGATTTATTTGTCACAGGGGAAAAATAAAACTGAAACAAAATAATATCAGTATCACCAAAAGTTATTGGCCCAGAATGGAACAATCTGTGGCTCTTTAGTCAGTTTAAATGTCCTGGCTACAGTATGAGTACAGAATGTTGGACCAGAGGGAGGAAAAGGATGGAGAAAAAAATGAATAGGAAAGGAAGGGAGGAGGAAGGAACAAAGAAAGAAGGAAAGAAACAAAGAAGGATGGAATTTTGCAATCTTTGCATCCTTAGTAACGTTTTTTTTTTTTCAATAATATATATTGAGATTTTTTTTACAGGCTGTATATACAAAACAGAAACATGTAAACAATCAAATAAAGAGACAACAAGGTACTAGGGATGTCCCGATCTGATCTACAGATCAGTATTGGCTGCCGATCTGGCATTTTTTAGAAGATCGGATTGGATCCCTTTGCTCAGGGCAGTCCAGTCCTTGTATGACTGAAGCAGGAGTCTGGTTCACATTGCCAGCAGTAAGTCAGACCTGTTCCAGGTGCATGTGGGACTCCGGCAGGGCTGCCCTTTGTCACCGGTTCTGTTCATTATTTTTATGGACAGAATTTCTAGGTGCAGCCAGGGGCCGGAGGGGGTCCGGTTTGGGGACCACAGGATTTCGTCTCTGCTTTTTGCAGATGACGTTGTCCTGTTGGTCTCATCGAACCTGGACCTTCAGCGTGTCCTGGGGCGGTTTGCAGCTGAGTGTGAAGCGAGCGGGATGAGGATCAGCACCTCCAAATCCAAGGCCATGGTTCTGGACCGGAAAAAGGTGGTTTGCCCTCTCTGGGTCGGTGGGGAGTCTTTGCCCCAAGTGGAGGAGTTTAAGTATCTCGGGGTCTTGTTCACAGTGAGGGAAGGATGGAGCGTCAGATTGACAGACGGATCGGTGCAGCGTCTGCAGTGATGCAGTTGTTGTATCGGTCTGTTGTGGTGAAGAAGGAGCTGAGCCGAGAGGAGAAGCTCTGGATTTACCAGTCAGTCTACGTTCCTACCCTCACCTATGGTCATGAGCTTTGAGTCAGGACCCAAAGGACCCGGATACAAGCAATCGAAATGAGTTTCCTCCGCAGGGTGGCTGGGCGCACCCTTAGGGAAAGGGGAGGAGCTCAGTCACCAGGGAGGAGCTCAGAGTAGAGCTGCTGCTCCTCCACATCCAGAAGGGCCAGCTGAGGTGGATCACACATCTGTTTTGGATGCCTCCTGGACGCCTCCCTGGGGAGGTGTTCTGGGCATGTCCTGCCGGGAGGAGACCTCGGGGAAGACCTAGGACACGTTGGAGAGACTATGTCTGTGGGCTGGCCTGGGAACGCCTCGGGGCCCCCCCGGAAGAGCTGGAGGAGGAGTCTGGGGAGAGAGAAGTCTGGGCATCCCTGCTTAGACTGTTACCCCCATGACTCGGCCCCGGATAAGAGGAAGACAATGGATGGATGGATGGATGGTTGGATGGATGGTTGGATGGTTGGATGGATGGATGGATGGTTGGATGGTTGGTTGGTAGGTATTTCGTCAGGAGATCAGGCCGTGTGGGTTTTGGTCCAGTATGAGTGTTTAGTCCATGTGGCCCTGGCTCTGGTGTCCTCCTCCAGTAGATGGATGGTGCAGATGGTCTTGGTCTCTGTGGTGGTCCCCTGATGGGACCGGTCTCCTGGGTGTCAGATACCAGCTGTGTCCTCAGCTGTTGGACAGAATTGTGCACCAAACCAACACGTCCTCCTCAGCTGGTGAAGGTACAGACTGTACTTTCAACCACAACAGTACAAACAGGTCTTCCTTCTGTTGTCCTTCAGACTTTAAACTTTTTCAGACTGTCTTTAATTCTATATTTTTTGGATCGTCGGTGCTTGTGGCGTTGCCTGGAGCGACGTCTAACCCCGGTGTTTGAGCAGCGTCAGAGGAACAGGTGTGGATGGTGGAGGTCCAGTCCCATTTGGGTTGGACTTTAATCAACAAAAGCACTTTGATCAGACATAGATCTTGTTTGGTTTTACAATGAAGCATAAATCCAGTAAACGTGTCAAGTCTCTGCAAACTTTACTCACATTTTAATCCAGTTGATTTATGCACAGACACAGTTCTGCTTTAGAAATAGATTCTGTTGCATCACATGAGTAAATATTGGAGACTTGGTGCTCTTTCCTCAAATCTTAATTAGTGACAGTTTTACATTGTGTTGATATAAAACATAAATTACACAATCTGAGTGACTATATACTTTCTGTGTCTGCAACAAAAAAAAACCTAAATAAAACTTTTAGAAGAAGACAGTGATAAAAGTACAATGAAAATGATAATGAACAAAGTTAGTCTGCTCTTAGACAATTATACATTCACTATATGGACAAAAGTATGTGGACACGTTGAAGTCAGGTGTTTCTTTTGTAACAAAACAATTATGACTAATGTTATAATATAGTTTTGTATTGGAATAAATATAATTTCATTGGTTAGTTTGGGTTAAATTGTAATATTTGTTTCCAAAATGAATCAGATGGTTTGGACTTGATGTCTCTCAACACTGATTTAATTTTTTTTTTTTTTTTTTTTTTTAATCCATGACAATGATTTTAAATGTTCTACATTTACATTTCTGAAATATTTGTATTTATTTATTTATTTATTTTTTACAGTCTTTCAGACTTGTTTTACCAAATTGTAGTTTTGTTTTACTGTCTTTTCTTTTAGTTTCACTAACTTCTAGTCTGTTAAAGCCATCTTTTAGTTTGGTTTTCCTCTATTTTAGTCTAATTTAATCATCTTTTAGTTGGTTTTGCCATTTTATAGCTTGCTTTTTATCATCTTTTATTTCAAATTTTACACCTTTTACTTACATTTTTCTGTCTTTTTTTTATTAGTTTCCCTGACTTTTAGTCTGTTTAAACCATCTTTTAGTTTGGTTTTACTATACTTTAGTCTAGTTTAATCATCCTTTAGTTGGGTTTAGCATCTTTTAGCTTGCTTTTTATTATCTTTTATTTCAACTTTTCCACCTTTTAATTCAATTTTTTGTCTTTTCTACTAGTCTCACCAACTTTTAGTCTGTTTAAACCATCTCTTAGTTGGTTTTACTATACTGTAGTCTAATTTAACCGTCTAACCTGTATAGAAAATGGAGGTGATTAGTGGTTTTACTGTGGCTGTTTTCAGTCTAAAAACAGAGCTAAGCTAACAGAGCTAAGCTAACAGAGCTATAATGTAAACTATCAGCAGATGCAGCACATGAACATTATAAAACAGTGTTTTTTTGAACGACTGTAAAAATAAGCGTCTATGAGTTTTAGTTTGTGAATAAAATATGATGATTCCATAATTCAGATGTGTGTAAACAATGATCTTTATCTTTTATTCAGTCTGTGGAAACATAGGGTTGGTTTGTTGGTGGTTTTGGCAGAACTAAGTGTGTTCTGGTACCAGACTGACCCCTACTGGCCAGAGTCTGGAACATCAGCTACTACATATAACATCTTTGCTTTTTTTCCAATAAATTAAGTGTTATAAGTGTATTTATTCTGCTAGTTCTCCAGATATGATCCCATTTAAGGGTTTTATTTCAGCATTGGGTTCAGTCCACGCCTGGGAAACTGACCTTCTGCATCAATATGAGGCTTAATATGCGAAATATCTATAATTGGAGTAAATGACACCGATTGCATAGCTAATTTACAGTTCCAAATTGCTTCCACTGAACATAAATTGTAAAAGACAGAGCTGTAAGGCCTGTCTAAATGTATCTGAGGCATGTTTTTGATCAGAGGTCACAGCAGCCACAAGCAGCCGTTGGTTAACCATCAGCGGTTGGACTGTAAATGTAGACGAAGCTGGAATACCCACACAAACTGCTCCCACTTGTTTTTTTTTTTTTACTGAAATGACTCAGCTCCATTAAAATGATTAGTTTAATAAAACAGGGTTTATGTAATTATTTTTATGAATCACTTTTCTGAAAGACAAAGAGGTTATTTATGGCAAAAGCGCTGGAATTATTCAAAGTTAAGTAACATATTGACACGGTGACAGTTTGACAGTGACGGCGCCCACCTCTAATAGAATAATACATAAATAGCTCATTGATTGTGTAACTGAAGGGCAGACTGATTGCTGTTTCATCTTACATTCCACAGCAGTATCTGTCACAAACAATATTTCAGCCCAAACCCTGAATGTTTGTTTGTGCAGCTCATATTTGATCTGTCTGCTTGTGTCGAGGCTGAATGATGGAGGCATTTTTGATGCCGTGTCGATACGAACGCAGAGCTGATTGATTAATGTAATAAACAGGAGGCTCGGTGTCGTTTCTTGACGCCAGAACTGACACAGTATGAATACAGAAAGGAATTGTTATCGTCAGACATGGAAATAGCTCAGATTGTGTTTTTCAGAACAGGAACCACAGATGGAATATTTAGTTTTACGGTTTCAACATCGACATTAGAATCTGCGGTTGTGCATTAATCACATTTCCACATGTATAATGTCAAATAAAGTAACCACCCTGTAACTTTTTTGCTGTTTGATACAAAATAAAGAGCAGGTTTGGTCCATTATTAGCTTTTTAAGAGTCATTTTTCTGATGCTGACATGATTTATTCTGACTTAATGATAAATTAACTTTATTTCTAGTGTTTCCTTTTACTTTGCAACAGTGAAATTTCCCTCAACAGTTTCATAATGAACCAAATATATTATTACCTGTCTCTTAACAATGTAAAACATTTATTTAATCCACATGAGGCTGTTCAGTGAAGTTAATGTGAATTATGTGCAATAAGCCGTGCAATAATTTTCCATTCTGCAACAACAATGCAATATTTATTCAGTATTTATCAAAATATAAATGCACTATTTTTATATAGACTTGGTTCATAAGTATACATACTGTTAATACTGTAAATCTGTGTCTATTCATATTTTCTCCAGTTCTATTCTATTCTATTCTATTCTATTCTATTCTATTCTATTCTATTCTATTCTATTTCTTCTTCTCTTGATTATTTTGTAGATTTTCTGAGCCATCTTATTCATTTTCTTCTTCGTTATGTTCATTTTTGTTCAGTTTCTTGATTATTTTGTTCATTTTCTTTATTATTTTGTCGATTTTTCTGAGTAGTTTTAGCAGTTTTCTTCATTATGTTAATTTTTGTTCATTTTCTTGATTATGTCGTTGATTTTCTGAGTGATTTTATAAATTTTCTTCCTCATTATGTTCATTTCTGTTCAGTTTCTTGATTATTTTGTTCATTTTCTTGATTCTTTGGTCAATTTTCTGAGTGATTTTATTAATTTTCTTCCTCATGATCTTCATTTTAATATGGGAAGAACATACCAGCAGCAAATGGTTTACACCATGCCCTCCTGGCTGCTCTGCTGTTGGTCAGCCCCGCCCCTGTCGCCGGGGCGGTGGCCTTGCTGTAGTGCACCAAGACAAATACATATGCAGAGGATGAGCACCGATGACTTTCCCTCATTTGAGTCACAAATGATCAAGATTGGCTCGTCCAGTGTGTTTTACTGTTTCTTAATCTACCGTCCCCCTGGCCCTGCTGGTGCCTTCTTAAGCGATTTCAGTGATTTCCTTACATCAATAATAAAACTGGAGAAGGTTTTAATTCTTGGGGATTTCAATCTGCACATCGATAACAATTCGTCCAGCCCAGCAATGGAACTTTTAGCCATGACTGACACTTTTAACCTCAAACAACATGTATCTGGCCCCACCCACAAGAAAGGACATACTCTGGACCTGGTTTTCTCATTGGGCTTACACGTCACAAATGTGTGTGTTGAGGATGTCCACTTGAGTGATCATTGTGGTGTGTTTTTTGACTTATGTGTGCCTTTTGAGCCCAAGCCTGCACCTAGAAGGGCCAAGAGGAGGATCATTACAGAGTCCACAGCCCAGGATTTCCGTGCCCTGTTTAACCCTAGTCTTCTTAATGAGTGTCCCAATGTTGATGAGTTTATCCAGTGCTTTGCCACACACTGCAGCTCTATTCTTGACCAGGTAGCTCCCGTGAAAACTAATGTCACTCGTAAGTGGTCTTGTCCCTGGATAAATGAAAACATCTTAAACCTAAGGAGAACTTGTCGCAAAACTGAGCGTCTTTGGAAATCAACCCAGTTGGAAGTACACAGGTTACATCTTAAAGATCTCATAACCTCATTAAATAAAATGATTAAGGAGGCAAGATCCAGCTACTTCCACAAACTTATAGCCACAAACAAGAAAAACCCCAAAGTAATCTGTGACACAGTCCAGTCCATTGTGTCCCCTGCTGCCCCCCCCTGTGCTCTGTAAAGCTGACAGCAATGACTTCCTAAACTTCTTCACAGACAAGATCAGGGATATTAAACACAATATCCCACCACCCTCTGGCCGTCTGACCCTATCTGATCCCCCTCTGCAAACCTGGTCCTCTTTCGACCCTGTGACACTGGAGGACATCTCAGCACTTTTATCCAAAACGAAACCCTCCTCCAACTCTGCAGACCTCCTCCCCCATAAGCTCCTTGTCGGTGTCTTTGACACTATTGGACCATGGGTCATAAAGTTTTTTAACCTGTCGCTCACAACTGGTTTGTTTCCCAGCTCCTTCAAACAGGCCATCATAGAACCTAAACTAAAGAAAACCACACTGGACCCCACAGACTTCAAAAGCTACAGGCCCATTTCAAAGCTCCCCCTATTGGCCAAAATCCTTGAGAAAGCAGTGTCTAAACAACTTACAGCTTTTCTGGAGACACACCAGATCTATGACACTTTTCAGTCTGGGTTTAGACAACGCCACTCAACAGAAACCGCACTATTAAAAGTGTCTAGTGACATCCTGATGGCGGCTGACTCCGGGAAATCCACGGTCTTGGTCCTGCTAGATCTCTCCTCGGCCTTTGACACAGTGGACCATACCATAATGATTGAGAGACTGAGGGACCTGGTAGGGATGTCAGGTCATGTGCTAGACTGGTTCTCCTCTTACCTGACCGGCAGAAGCTTCACTGTGTCAATAAACAACTTCCAATCTGACTCAGCGGATCTACTGTGTGGTGTGCCCCAAGGCTCTGTCCTGGGACCAGTCCTATTCTTACTCTATGTCCTCCCACTTGGCCACATTATCCGACAGTACAGTGATGTCTCCTATCATCTATTCGCGGATGACATCCAGATATACTGCTCCTTTAACTCCTCTGAGCCCCACAAACTGAGTTCCTTAATCAACTGCTTGTCAGAGCTGAAGCAGTGGCTAAATGAGAACAGCCTCCAGCTGAACTCCAGCAAAACTGAGACCCTCATCATTGCCCCGGATAGTGCAATCCCAGGGATCAAACATCACCTTGGAGACCTGAGTTCCTCGGTAAAGACAAAACTGAGGAATCTGGGTGTCATCTTTGACCAGGACATGTCTTTAGAATTCTACTCCAAACACCTAGTCAAAAACTGTTTCTTCCACCTACGCAACATCTCCAAACTCAGATCTATGGTGTCCACAAATGAGCTCGAGATGATCGTTCACGCTTTCGTATCTTCTCGCTTAGACTACTGCAACAGCCTGTTTACATGCTTAAACAAGAAGGAGCTGGCCCGTCTACAGTTTGTCCAGAACTCTGCTGCCAGGCTCCTGACCCGCACAAACAGGAGAACCCACATCACTCCCATCCTTAAATCTCTCCACTGGCTCCCTGTTCTATATCGTCTTCATTTCAAAATTCTTGTGCTAACTTTCCGGGCCCTACATGGCCAGGCCCCTGCATACATTGCTTCCCTGATCCAGCCCTACAGCTCGACTCGTAGCTTGAGGTCTTCAGGACAGTACCTGCTGATGGTTCCACGGACCTGTTTTAGCACACGCGGTGACAGGTCTTTTAAAGCTGTGGCACCACGTCTATGGAATGACCTGCCTCTACACCTACGGTCCATGGACTCTGTAGAGAGCTTTAAGAAACACCTCAAAACCCTCCTGTTCAAAAAGGCTTTTTAGTCTCCCACCTGACCCAGGACCACCACAGACTGATTACACTCTATGTATTCATCATAACGTACTCCATGTGTCATCCCCCCCCCAGTCTCTCTATATCTCTATCGCTCTCCCTTTTCTCCTCCTTTACTCTCTCTCTCTCTCTTTAACCCCAACTGGTCAAGGCAGACAGCCATCCTTCAGGAGTCTGGGTCTGCTCGAGGTTTCTGCCCGTTAAAGGGAAGTTTTTCCTTCCACTGTCACCAATCACAAGTGTTTACCCCTGAAGGATTCTGTTGGGTCTCTGTAAACTTAATTTGATTCTGATTTGAATTGATAAAGCACTTTGTGACTCTGTCTGTGAAAAGTGCTCTATAAATAAAATTTACTTTACTTACTTACTTTACTTACTAAACAGACAAACTAACTAACATAGTGTAGGAGGGTCCACTAAAATGGTACCAGTTGACCTCTCCATTTCCACTGGATCGCTGCTAATCCAGTCCCCATTTACTATTAAACACACTAAAGTTTCTACAACAAAACCCACATCTATGAAAGTGTTCTACAGGTTCTTGGTACATACACATTACTGTTGCTGTAATATGAAATAGTTCCTCCATTTAACATCGGTCCTGTGTTTTGTGCTGATGTACCACAGCTCAGAGTTTTCAGTGCTGAGTTCCACGTCCACACAGATACTCTGCGCTGTCATGAGTGGGTGTAGGTTAGGCTTTTTTATATTCCACTGTTCATGTGTGGTGTGGAGCGGTCAAAGTTGTGGAATAAATGGTCAGTGTGTGGAAACCACTCTGCAGCCTCTCAACCATCTGAGTTCTGCAGCCGCTTACCTCCTCCACCTACATCCACCCCACGGTACTGCATCAACCATGGTGGTACCATCCAATCTGTACTAATAAGCACCAAGGCACCGGAGGTAAAATAAAATATCGCAGTCGTCACCTGTTAGGATTCGAGGTCTTACGCTCTTTAACCCTTTAAAACCATTTGTATCATATTTGTTACACCAGGTTCTGAGCAAGGTTATAATAGTTTTGGATTTTTCATTATAGTTTAGTTTTATTTAGTTTTGACTTTTTTTTCTCTAGTTCAGTTCGTTTTAATTCGTTTTTAGAGCAGGTTTGCTAGTTTTTATTAGTTTTCAGTTTTTTTCTAAATGCTTAGTTTTAGTTTAGTTTTAGTATTATTTTTAGTTTTGTCGTCTCTTTTCTCCTCTTCTCTGTCGTTGTATTCAAATAAATCCCAGACAGGACTCTGCTGCTCCACACATAATGTCGCTTGCGCTGGTGTGAAAACGAAACTGAAACTTCACATGCTTTCAACGTCCGATTCCTGACTTCTATGCCTCTATTATACAGCAGATGTTACAAGACATTTTTGAAACTTCTAGCCTGTATCCACTGGACCCTCAAGGTTGGTTTGGAAACCAGGGATGGAACCATATGAAAATTTCATATCACGTTTATTGTGACCAAAATCATCATGGTTATCATTATTATTGTGGTATTGTTGAAATTGTACTCAAAATGTTCAAAAAGTACTAATACACACACTGAAATAATTTAACCAAGTTGTATTTTGGAAAAAAACAAATAAAATAATTGGCACAATGTCCCTTCTGTGGCAGAAACGTTCAAATATTAACCCTTAGTGGTCTGAGCCTATTTTGTCAGTTTTTCAGTACTTTTGATGTTGCCTTTATATATTTTATAAACAAATGTTTCCTATACCCATGTTTGGTAACTTTTTTTTCAGCACAACTTCATCTATATCATCTGCCTATTATTTTTTCACTTCAGCCTACTATAAAAACATAAAAGGACAAAAAACACAAAAAAATGTGAAATCTGATTTGAAAAATGTATATACTTTATTGCATAAATAACACACAGATGCTTAACGAACATTTTCAATGACTTTAAAAGTGAATATTGGTTCCAAATATAAGATATATAAAATTAAAATTGTAATAAATAAAAACTATACTCAAATATTTGACATAAAAGCAGATCTTTACATAGGCGTTTTTACCCCTGAAAGTGCAGTAATCAAACACGATTATCATGAGAATTAGAATTTAAACGGGAATACTAACCGTTGCGTTCTTCACATAGGCTACATGTGTTCGTTCTATACACGTCTGTATTGTATTAAAGGTACAAACGAGTGCACCGTCACAGCCATAGTCGTCACCTGTTTCACCTCCAGGTCTTGGTGGATGGTCTTTTTCAGGCAGATGTCTCTGATCTGAAGGGTGAGAAGTGAAATGTCCCCTGGAAGCAGAAATATTACCTTGTTAAGTTTCTCCGGATCATTAGGAACTCATTGGGAGTCGGTGGCAGTGACTCGCCGGAGCAGCTTGGATCTGACTCCTGTTGGACATTATGGGACTTAATTTAACCTCAGAGCCATTATGAGCCAATGAGCCAATGAGCCAGAGGTGGAGGCTGGAGCAAGGACAAAACAGACAGACACAGGACAGACGCAGGACAGACACAGGACAGACACAGGACAGACAAACACAGGACAAACACAGGACAGACACAGACAGACACAGACAGACAGACAGACACAGGACAGACACAGACAGACACAGGACAGACACAGGACAGACACAGGACAGACACAGACAGACACAGGACAGACACAGACAGACACAGACAAACAGACAGACACAGGACAGACACAGGACAGACACAGGACAGACACAGACAGACACAGGACAGACACAGGACAGACACAGACAGACACAGGACAGACACAGGACAGACACAGGACAGACACAGACAGACACAGGACAGACACAGGACAGACACAGACAGACAGACAGACACAGGACAGACACAGGACAGACACAGACAGACACAGACAGACACAGGACAGACACAGACAGACACAGACAAACAGACAGACACAGGACAGACACAGACAGACACAGGACAGACACAGGACAGACACAGGACAGACAAACACAGGACAAACACAGGACAGACACAGACAGACACAGACAGACAGACAGACAGGACAGACACAGACAGACAGACAGACAACACGACAGACACAGGACAGACACAGACAGACAGACAGACAGACACACAGACAGACCACAGACAGACAGACAAACAGACACACAGGACAGACACAGGACAGACACAGACACAGACAGACACAGGCACACAGACAGACAACAGACAGACACAGACAGACAGACAGACACAGGACAGACACAGGACAGACACAGACAGACACAGACAGACAGACAGACAGACAGACACAGGACAGACACGCAGACCAACAACAGACAGACAGACACAGGACAGACACAGACAGACACAGACAGACACAGACAAACAGACAGACAGACAGACACAGGACAACTACAGACAGACACAGGACAGACACAGGACAGACACAGACAGACAGACAGACAGACAGACACAGGACAGACACAGACAGACACAGGAAGACAAGACAGACAGACAGACAGACAACACAGGACAGACACAGACAGACACGACAGACACAGGACAGACACAGGACAGACCGACAGACAGACAGACACAGGACAGACACAGGACAGACCCAGACAAACAGACAGACACAGGACAGACACAGACAGACAGGACAGACACAGACAGACACAGACAGACACAGACAAACAGACAGACACAGGACAGACACAGACAGACAGACAGACAGACACAGACAGACACAGACAGACACAGACAAACAGACAGACACAGGACAGACACAGGACAGACACAGACAGACACAGGACAGACACAGACAGACAGACAGACACAGACAAACAGACAGACACAGGACAGACACAGGACAGACAAAGACAGACACAGGACAGAGACACGATACGGACACAGGACATGACACAGGACAGACACAGACAGACAGACAGACACAGGACAGACACAGGACAGACACAGACAAACACAGGACAGACACAGACAGACACAGGACAGACACAGGACAGACACAGACAGACAGACAGACACAGGACAGACACAGGACAGACACAGACAAACACAGGACAGACACAGACAGACACAGACAGACACAGGACAGACACAGACAGACACAGACAGACACAGACAAACAGACAGACACAGGACAGACACAGACAGACACAGGACAGACACAGACAGACACAGACAGGCACAGACAGACAGACAGACAGACAGACAGACACAGGACAGACACAGACAGATGCAGGACAGACGCAGGACAGACACAGACAGACACAGGACAGACACAGACAGACACAGGACAGACACAGACAGACACAGACAGACACAGACAGACACAGGACAGACACAGGACAGACACAGGACAGACACAGGACAGACACAGACAGACACAGGACAGACACAGACAGACACAGACAGACACAGGACAGACGCAGGACAGACACAGGACAGACAAACACAGGACAGACACAGGACAGACACAGGACAGACACAGACAGACACAGACAGACGCAGGACAGACGCAGGACAGACATATGTATAAGTGATGAAGGCTGGACTAGCTAAACCAATATTTTTATGGCTTTATGGTCACAGTGGTAACACTACATGTGTATAAGTGAGTTAGTTTTTACAGTACGTTTATTATTTCCAAGGATCCGATGTGGTGTTCTTTTATTGTGCTGGGCTTTTTTATGTGAGCAGTCGATCGTCCATGAGCTGTTGTGAAGGCGCTGTGTCTGTGGTCTGTGTCGTCTTTGTCAGAAATGTCTTCAAACGTCTGCTCTGACAAAACCACTGGTGGGATTCATTTCAGGTTTTTATCCAGCTTCCATGGGACAATGTCTGCAAAGTTTGTTCACAGACAGATAGATAGATAGATAGATAGATAGATAGATAGATAGATAGATAGATAGATAGATAGATAGATAGATAGATAGATAGATAGATAGATAGATAGATAGATATAGATATACATATAGATAGATATAGATATACATATAGACAAACACATATAAATAGATATAGATATACATATACATCTAGATATAGATAGATATAGATATAAATATAGATAGATATAGATAAACTTTATTTCAAACATAAGTCGACAGTAGAAATGCTCAGTTTAAACAGGACCCTCCAGTATATTGAAATAAATCAACCAACAAAGAAAAACAAATGTCACACAAATATAAAACTATTACATTATGGTTCATAAACAACACTATATATCCATAAAGGAGTAGATAGAATCTGAGCGTATAGTGTCCAACTCCAGTTTTATATGACGTGACTAATCAGCTCATTTATACAGTCTATAACAAACAATAGGTCAGACATTCAAATATATATATGTGTAAAAAAAACAAAACAAAAAAAACAGAACAAATGATATGATCCCATCAATACCTATTAACCTGTCTGCCACAGTTGTTTTCCTGTGTTTGTTCTTGTACTCTAGTACTGAGTATTGAGTAATCAGCTGTTGGTGTAACCTTGTCCAATCAAAAGGTCAGAGCAGAACAGAGGCGTTTGCTGTTTGTGTGGTTTCTGCACTGGCTCTGTCTTTAATTGACATCGTTGACTGACTTCAGAACAGCCAAACAAGCTAAAGGTTGAAACGGAGCTGTTGGCCTGGCTCTGCCCCCCCACCCCCACCCCCCCGCCCTGCCGTCGGCCTGCTCATGGAGGCACCAGTGTGTCCACTGGACTGTGAAAAAGCCCATGGGTGTGTGTGTGTGTGTGTTTCAGAGTGTGTCCACTTGGCTGGGCTGGAGCTGCTAAAGGTCACTACTGATGTCTCCTGTTGCAGAGGAAAAGCAGATTTTCTGTAAAGGTTTTGTTCCAGTTTGACCCACAGCGGCCCAGTCCACAGCACTGATAGAGTCATCATCTGCCTTATGGACACACTCAGCTGGTTTCACACCTTCACCACCGCCACAGTTTGTACAGTTAGAGTGTTTTCAGCTTCATCTGGACAAAGAAATTACAAAGAAACCAAAAAAACCTTCACTATTTTCATTCTATTTATGTTTTTTTTAACTCATAAAGACCCAGTTCTACTTTTGAGTCAGTTCCCAAATGAATTTTTTCTCTATTTTTAACCTTTTCTTAAGTGATTTAGCACCATTTATTCAAATATTATCCTCTGTATTTTGCATTTTTTCAGTGGAAGTCATGTTTTTTCTTATATTTAATTTTCTGATCATCCAATCCACTTTTATTTTCATTTAATTTTACCAACACACAGTCTCCAAAGTGCTGCACAGAATACAAATTACCAATAATTGCAAAAAACCTACACAAAAACAAAACAATTTTACATGACTTGGCTGATCATGTAGATGTTCATAAAATGTCACAATAAAGTTAAGGATTATTATATGAAAAACACAGAAAACTGAAGAAGTGACTTTTTCAGTACAATATGTCATAAACTGAACATAAACATTTATTTATTTATTTATTGAAGATGAAAGAAGTTGAAGAAGAAGTTGAAGATGTAATGCATATACTTCTTTAATTCAAATTACTTAAATTTGTGGCTTATTATGTTTATGTTATTTATTTTCTTGATTATTTATTCATTCTTGTTCATTCTATTTATTACATTGACTGTTTTTTTTCATTTTGTTGCTTATTTTATGTTTTTTTTAACTTTAATTGCTGTTTTTGCTATTTTTTTCACATTGTTTATTCTTTTTTTTTATTATTTGTGCAGTGAAAGTGAAACTACAGACTCTTTACTAATTCCTCTATTGCTGCATGTCCACTATATGGAACCAGTTCGACTCTGCTCGTCTCCCGTTGTTGTGCACCTCATTTCCTTTCCTCTACCTTAAGAAACTTATATTTGAGGGGGTACGATGTTTTTTGCCCACACCGGAACTGGAACTGGGCCCAGATGACGGCCTGGTGTTCACTCTGCCGCTAGATTCACAAGCACCGCTGAGTAGAGAATCAAATGAATCACATGTGGACAAATGTTTGAACAGACTGGAGGGATTCCACCTTTAGAAGAAATGGAAACTTTGACAGAGTTCAGCTGGACCTGGTGTGGTCTGTTTGGACCTGGTGTGGTCTGTTTGGACCTGGTGTGGTCTGTTTGGACCTGGTGTGGTCTGTTTGGACCTGGTGTGGTCTGTTTGGACCATGTTGTCTTCATTCTGACCAAAACAATGCAGTGTACGTGTGATGTCATCGTGCATGTGCAATGAAGGCGGAATCGATAAGCAGAATGGTTAAGCAGGCAGGCAAACGATTCCAAGGAATCGAGCTACTGGGATCCGGTTCTCAAAAAGAACCGGTTCTCGATTCCCATCCCTACCCAGGGTTAGGGTATCAGTGCAGTCGTGGCTGACTCTTTCCATCTTTCTGCTGCTGTTGGTGATCGTCTTCACGTCCCAGAACACAAAGCACATGTGTGTTCCACAGCAGGTATGTGGGTCGGATGAAGGTCAGATCCTGTCCCCTCTGTGGACCAGCCACTCCTGGACTCACCTGGGACCTCAGATCTACTTCCACTCAAATGTCTCCCAGCTCTTTTTGTTTTTTTTTTCCTTTCTGGTCCAGAACCCGGAGCCCAGGGCCCATTGGTCTTCTTACTGCGGTCTGCTGTTTGGAACAGGCCTCCTGTGTGGGTTGAATCTCCAGGTGCTCCGTCTGCTTTTCTGCTGCTTTGTTGTGTTGGACTTTTATTTGTCGGGCGTTTGAATACAGCTGTATCTGCAGGCGGTCAAAAGGCTGCTGTATCTCTTGAGATGCGGTGGTTTAGCGGTGGAGGTTATCGGGCCGGTCCTGTCGGATGAATGGACGGCTTCACCTCAGACGCCGCCGGCCTCTGGTGACGCTTTCGTTCCTTTGTGTTGTTCTTTGCCGTCGTCTCCTGCGGCCTCTCCTCCATGCCGGCCTCCTCAATGGCTCTTCTGCTGCTCGGTCCCTGAGGCGACGCTGCTCCTCCTCGTATCACTTTACCTGCTCTAAGAAAAGCCCCGTCGGATCTGCAGCGTCTGTACTTCAATCACAGAGAATAGTGTGTGTTATCTGGACAAACCCTGAGTCTGGTTACACCAATAAAACTGCCATCATTGTCCTGTTTATGGACTTACACTATGTGGACAAAAGTATGTGGACATGTTGAATTCAGGGGTTTGTTTTTTCTCTTTTTGTTTTCAGCTCTGTTTCCCATGATTAGGAATGATAGATAAATAGATGTACTTTATTTATCCCAAACTGGGAAATTACAGTGTAGCAGCAGCAGCAGCATGGCATACGTTCAGTAGCAATACAATATCACAGCAAACATAACTAAGAGAAATATAAGTAGTAGTAGTAGTTTTATTTCGAGCACATAGAATCACCAGATAACAGAATCAAACAACATAGTAAAAAAAAATGAATTAAATAAGATTTTTCTGCGCTCGAAAAGGAGTGGGAGCAAGTATAACTTATTGACTCCACCCCCTTTTTACAAACTAATAATCAAACTACATCCACTTCCTTTGCTTTGTTATCACACATTTTTCTCTGTATATTTTTACAATAACACAAAACATCCATACAAAACATTCACATACACTTTTTTAGTCACCTCACACACAATCAGATTTGTGTAATCAACCGTTTTTAATATAGACCAGGGCTGTCAAACTCATTTTGGTTCAGTTCCATATTTAGTTCAATTTGATCTCAAGTGGGCCAGACCAGTAAAATAATAACAGAATAATATATAAATAATGACAACTCCAAATTTTTGTCTTTGTTTTAGTGTAAAGAAAAAAAAACATTAAATTATGAAAATACTTACTTTTATAAACTATCCAAACAAAAAAGATGTGAATAACCTGAAAAAACTGAAATTTCTGAAGAAAAATCAGTGCCATTTTAACAGTCTTCTTCCTCCACTTCTCATTAGTCCATGTGCATTCTGGATCAGATCTACAAAGACACTAAACACTGAGGAACAGGAAGAAAAGAGTTCAAACTGGATTGAATTTTCTTTAGACATTTCAGGTTGTTCATGCTTGTTCAGGTTATTCACATTTTATTGTTACAGGATAGTTTGTAAATGTAAATATTTTCATAATTTAACGTTATTTTTTGCACTAAAAGAAAAAAAAATGAAGTTGTTAATTCAAGATTTTTTTTGCTTAATTCAAGATTTTTTGCTAAATTTAAGATTTTTTTACTTAATTGAAGATTTTTTTTGCTAAATTCAACATTGTTTTTCCTTAATTCAAGCAAAAAAATGTTTTGCTATTTCAAAAAAAATTTTTTTTTGCTTAATTCAATTCAAGACTGTGGAATTTTTGACTTTGCAAAAACATCCCGTGAACCTTTGGCGGGCTGCATTTGGCCCCCGGGACGCATGTTTGAGACCCCTGATCTAAATAGATGTGAGCTCCTGTTTTTAGCTTACCGGCTGACAGGCTGTTAGCTACTGTCGTCATGCGGCATCCGGCGTCATCGTCATCTGTCGTTCGTTACAAAATTTTCAAGCGTCTTCTTCTCCGAAACTACAGTTCTGATTGACTTCAAACTTGGTATACAGCTTCTTTATGATGATGTCAACAAAAGTTAGTGAAATTATTTGGATCCGGATCTGATTCTGGATTTGGTGCCACTTTGAAAAATTTCCCCATTAGAACAGATAGGAAGTGGATTGATCCAATAAATCAGTATCAATGATATCAAGTGTGAATTAGAATTTTTTACAGATCTGATTGAATATGACCAAAACATGGGCTATTTCTGTAATAGAATAAATACACAGAACTGGGGGAGAATAAATGGATCTGGATACATTTCCCAAAGCTTTGAATTTGGCCGGTAAGCTCCAGGGCCATTGGTCCGATTTTTAATCATGTGGAGGAGAACGGATCATTCTTTACACCTGGGTCTAATAAAAGGTCCAGGTTCTGTATAAAAAACTACCTGACAAAGGAAGAAGAACCCACTCCTCAGCACAGACAGCCTGATTTCAGCTGCAGCTCCTGTTCTCCAGGTGACGGCTGTTATCGGTACCGACCACCTTCACTATTCCACTCACCCAGTCCGTTTTACGCCCGTTTCCTCTTTAATCCGAGCTTCAGCGGTCCAAACGCTGCGGTTCTGCTCAGCTGAGGATGACTGTCCAGCAGGGTTTGGACTGCATCAGGTCTACTGCCAACAGTGATTTGGGTTGTTGGTTTAAATCCAGCACAGATGTCTATTTAAGCGTGGTCTGTTCTAGTGTTCGGACTCTTCCAGCTGGCTTATCCCAGCCTCGTTCTGACTTTGCCCTTGACTTCAACATTGGGTTCCGTTCACAGCGAACACCGACACCAGCATTCCAACTAAAGCAGGTTGAACGCACAGGGGCCCAGTGGTACGTCAACTGAGTTTTCTCTATATTTAACCTTCCGTAAGTGATTTACCACCATGTATTTCAATATTATTTGCTGTTTTTTGTGTTTTTTCAGTGAAAATCAGGTTCTTTCCTACATTTAAGTCACTGATCATGTCGATGTTCATTAAAGCTCAGAGTAAAATTGAGGATTATTTGATCAAAAACGGAGAAAACTGAAGAAATAGTGACTTTTTCAGCAAATCTCTCCTTATCTGAACATAAACCCAGTGTGTCCATCCACTGTCATTGATCCAACTCCATGGGTTTGACTGCTGAATCAATGTTGTAGAAGATGATGGCGTTTCCACTGTAACTACGGAGCCTCTGAACGTCCAAATGGGTCAAATCTGATGACCATGAAAAGATGAAGAACTGTATTTTGCAACAATTATTGACATGTATTGATAGGATTAGTGGATCAGCAGGTATTCAACAGTTTAGATCAGTAGATGGATGTTTAGGTCTTTATGGGTTAAAGCAGAAGTGTTACGCTTTAGATTCACAAAGTCCAAGGATATGTTTGTTTTAAAGGGCTCATATTTGTCTAAAGCCACTTTTCTTAGTCTGTGGTTCATTTATGTGTGTATTTGGACCCTAACAGTTCAGACAGTTTGAATTTGAACCCTCCAGCTGCTGCAAAACTATCTGTATATTCATTTGGACCAAAATCCAGTGGATTTCTAAAACCTGTTTGAATTCCTTCTTAATTTCTACAGGGTGTCCCATAAGTCTCCATACACAGGAAAAAGAAACGTTTGTTGACATAAACCATTTTTATTTATATAATATGCTCTATATGACTGCCATTTTGTCGGGAACACATTTCAATGTGTGTCCACTGCTGAAGAACTATAAAGAAGAAATATAAAGAAATACATGTTAGAACCATATGTATTATCTCTCCTGTGTATGGAGCCTTATGGGACACCCTGTAGAACTAGTCTTGTCATGACATTTGCACATATGAGGTCCAGACTCCCTCAAATGTTCAGATGTTGTTTGAATGGGACAGAGCAGCACAGCCGACAACCTGGAGGGGGCGGGGCCTGAAGTGGTTCATGTGCATTTAAAGGGCCAGCGCTCCAAACCACCTTTCTAGTGTCAATACTCAGAAATAGGGTTGAAGATGGACCTGTGGAGTTGAATGAATGAAGAATTCAGAGCCAAGCAGAGCATTTACAGTTTATGGAGACCACAGGGAGTTGATGGAAAATGAAGAATTCCATTTAAAAAAGACGAATATCACTGCTTTAATGTGGAGAAACAGAGGAAAACACAGAGCAGCATGGTTGAGGCATCGGAATCTGGGACAGATTATTAAAGCTAGGCTCACATTATGTTCGTGGTTGCCATGGCAGCCCCGTTTGGCCCAAACGTAGTCCGACATTTATGTAACAAAACTTGAATTTGGAGAAAAATTGGCCAAAATCCCGCGGCGCAGATATCAAAACTGATAGAAGTCGCATTTAATGTGTAATATGAACGAGAACACAAAAAAATTGGATTTCACCCCAAATTTTGCAATAAGACCTGCTGTGTGAACATAGTTTATGTTTGGTATGTTTTCTAAAATCAGGTAAAATTAACCCTCCTATCTTAGTTTATTGGAGTTTATTTCAACAAAACAAACAAATTAATCTGACGTTAGTCCCAGAAAACATGAAAAACTTACACATATACATGAAAACAAAAGATGACTTCATTTGCATATTTGAAAAGGAGTGGAAGGAGCGGTTCTTCCTAATCACCAAATAAGCAAATTATCAATAGAAGACGATCAAAACAAAACAAATTATACTATTATATAAATAAATATTAAACTCTCTGGTGTGCCGCCCATAAAGGCACTGACCAAAACCACCTGAAGTACATAATAATTATGTCAAAATGTTTTTATACAGTTTATTTTAACTTTTTTTTTTTTTTTTTTTTTTGCTTGAACCATAAACAAAAATACCAAATACTCAATAAAATCACTGTCATATTTTTAACCCTTTAAATGCCATTTTTGTAATGTAAACAAACCATATTTTTGGATTAAAAACAGTGCTTTTAAGGTATTTATTTATTTATTTATTTACTTACTTACTTACTTTTTTTTGTATTTCATTAACTGGATCCATAAACAAAAATACTGGATTATGGATTTTATGGATATGAATTTCACCCATAAATCTGAATAGAGCATTAATACCTGCCGTCTGAACATAGCCTAATGGCTCCCAGAGTGAAAACAGAGCTGGAGCTGCAGAAAAGCTTTTCTAATCAGATCTTTTTAATGTCAGCCACTTCAGCTGAAGGACTTTATGAGTCAGGATGAAACAGGACATGACCAGCAAAAACCTTCCAAACACAACAGAACCCTCCTTTGACTGGTTTTACTCTAAAACTCACAGAATTCACTGTGTTTGTGGGTTGGGGAGGTGGGATGGGTGGAGGTTTTCTGGTGTAAGTTGTCATGGTAACGTTGTACATCAGCATCAGCGCTGGCCTCGGCCGTAGTCTGAGGTCTGTGCGAATGTGTTGGGTTTTATTTCTGATGGTTTCATTCATGTATTTGATGTCGTTTGTTTTTATTTATCCATTTAGACCAGCGCTGTCACACTCATTTAGCCCAGTTTGACCAAAACAGGTTCACACCAGTAAAACAATGACATAATAACCCATAAATAATAATACTCTTTGTTTTAGAACAAACACGCCCCATTAAATTATGAAAATATTTACATTTTATAAAATAAGATGTGAATAATCTGAAATTTTAACAATATTACTAATATACCTCAACATATTATTTATACATGTACATTTACACACAAAGATACACAAACGTGGTAACAGGCAGAATATTGTCAACATTTAGGAGTTTGGAACTAAAATAAAAACAATTTCTACAATATTACATCTCAGTTTATTATTAACATAATTTACAGCTTTTTTTAATTCATATTTATTTATTTATTTGTTTATTTATGCTTAATTTTAGTACATTTTTTTTTGCATATTCTTCATGTTATTCATTATGTACTAAATATTTTGTTAATTTTTGTTCATTTAGTTGCTTATTTTGTTTATTTTTCTACATTTTGTTTTTATTTCATTATTATTATTTTTTTCTTCAGTTTGTTCATGTTACTTATTATTTTGTTAGTTTGTTTTTCTTTTTTTGGTTCATTTTATTGATCACTTTGGCTGTTTTTGATCATTTTGTTGCTTATTTTACCCTTGTGTTTTGTTTTGTTTTTAATTTTAATAAATTTTCTGCATATTTTTTCATATTATTCATTATTTTGTAAATATTTTGTTCATTTAATAATAATAATAATAATAATAATAATAATAATAGATTTTTCATATTCTTCATTATTTAGTAAATATTTTGTTTGTTTTGTTCATTTAGTGACTTATTTTGTTTATTTTTCTACATTTTATTTTTATTTTATTCTTTTTTTCTTCATATTTGTTCAATTTGTTCATGTTACTTATTTTGTTAGTTTATTATTCATTTTTTGTTGACTTTGGCTGTTTTTGTTCATTTTGTTGCTTATTTTATTCTTTTTTTCTTCAGTTTTGTTCAGTTTGTTCATGTTATTTATTATTTTCTTAGTTTATTATTAATTCATTTTATTATTTGTTTATTTTATTGATCACTTTGGCTGTTTTTGTTCATTTTGTTGCTTCTTTTACTGTTGTGTTTTTTAAAATTTATTTATTTATTTATTTTTATTTAATTTTGGTTCATTTTTTTGCATGTTGTTCATTACTTTTGTAAAAAAAAAAAATTCATTTTTGTTTCTTATTTTGTTCATTTTCCTACATTTTCAAGTTTATTTTATTCTTTTTTCCTTCAGTTTTGTTCAGTTTGTTCATGTTATTATTTTGTTAGTTTATTATTCATTTTTTTGATGACTTTGGCTGTTTTTGTTCATTTTGTTCTTTATTTTATTCTTTTTTTTTCAGTTTTGTTCAGTTTGTTCATGTTACTTATTATTTTGTTAGTTTATTAGTCTTTTTTTTATGACTTTGGCTGTTTTTGTTCATTTTCTTACTTATTTCATTCTTTTTTTGGACTGTGTTAGTACTTCCCACAGGCTCCGGTGCCTCTTTTTGGTTCCAACCCCATCGTTTTGCCTCCAAACACCAAATCTGGTTCGTTGTCCTTCATCGTGCACCGGCCACACATCTAAAAATACGCCCACCGGTGGAGAACGCTAATGTTTTCGGCGTCTTTTCTGTTTCCAGAGAAGTCATTGGGTTTGTTGTATAATGTGCCGTGGTGTCCTGGGCCATGGGCTCCCATGATGCATTGTGTTTGTCTGGATCAGATACTCAGCGTCTGTAATTGAAATGGATGGAGTCGCTCTGCAGGGACTCCCACTCCTCAGGTTTCTGTGTTGTTTGTGTGCGGAGGCAGGCGGTGGGCGGAGTCTGAGATGATGTAAATGGGCAGGACTAGAGTGGGGATATCCGTCACATGACTGCACGGCTGCTGTGGTTATAGCGTGTGCATGTCAACACACATGTACACACCGACGCACAACAACAAGAAGCCTTTCCACCTGGGCTCTGGACCCTCCGAGACCTCGACAACACGACAAGAAAGAACACACTACAACAACACAACAAGAATGAACACACTACAACAACACAACAAGAATGAACACACTACAACAACACAACAAGAATGAACACACTACAACAACACAACAAGAATGAACACACTACAACAACACAACAAGAATGAACACACTACAACAACACAACAAGAATGAACACACCAGAACAACGCAACAAGAATGAACACACCAGAACAACACAACAAGAATGAACACACCAGAACAACGCAACAAGAATGAACACACTACAACAACACAACAAGAATGAACACACTACAACAACACAACAAGAATGAACACACTACAACAACACAACAAGAATGAACACACTACAACAACACAACAAGAAGGAACACACTACAACAACACAACAAGAATGAACACACTACAACAACACAACAAGAAGGAACACACTACAACAACACAACAAGAATGAACACACTACAACAACACAACAAGAAGGAACACACTACAACAACACAACAAGAATGAACACACTACAACAACACAACAAGAATGAACACACTACAACAACACAACAAGAAGGAACACACTACAACAACACAACAAGAATGAACACACCAGAACAACACAACAAGAATGAACACACTACAACAACACAACAAGAATGAACACACCAGAACAACGCAACAAGAATGAACACACTACAACAACACAACAAGAATGAACACACTACAACAACACAACAAGAATGAACACACTACAACAACACAACAAGAAGGAACACACTACAACAACACAACAAGAATGAACACACTACAACAACACAACAAGAATGAACACACTACAACAACACAACAAGAATGAACACACTACAACAACACAACAAGAAGGAACACACTACAACAACACAACAAGAAGGAACACACTACAACAACACAACAAGAATGAACACACTACAACAACACAACAAGAATGAACACACTACAACAACACAACAAGAATGAACACACTACAACAACACAACAAGAAGGAACACACTACAACAACACAACAAGAATGAACACACTACAACAACACAACAAGAATGAACACACCAGAACAACGCAACAAGAATGAACACACCAGAACAACACAACAAGAATGAACACACCAGAACAACGCAACAAGAATGAACACACTACAACAACACAACAAGAATGAACACACTACAACAACACAACAAGAATGAACATACATAAAACACAACACCGCAACAACACAACAAGAATGAAGAACATTATTGACAACAAATAATACAGAACTGTGCATCAAGGTTATTATCGTTAATGAAAACTAACGAAATGACGAAAACTAGAATTGTAAAAACATTTTCATTAACTGAAATAAATAAAAACTATAATTAAAAGAAAAAATGATAACTGAAACTGTATTGTGTGTTTACAAAACTAACTAAACCGGATAAAAATTACATATAAAATTCCCTTCGTTTTCGTCTTTGTCCATGTCAGATTGACACAAAATTGATTTAATTTGCTTGAGCAATTTTAGCTGCTGTCACCATACGACACTTGACGGTCCGTCACTTGTGTTCACTTGTGGTTTCCAGTCGTCTTCTGGTCCCCACTCTATCTGGAAACATGGAGACTAAAGCAGCAGAGTCCTGTCTGGGATTGATTTGAATACAACGACAGAGAAGAAGAGGAAAGATATATATATATATATATATATATATATATATATATATATATATATATATATATATATATATATATAAAGTAAAACTAAACTAAAACTAAGCATTTAGAAGAAAAAAAAAAAACTAATAAAAACCAGCACACCTGCTCTAAAAACAAATTAAAACTAACTGAATTAGAGAAAAATGAGCCAAAATGAAAGAAAACTAAACTAGAATGAAAAATCCAAAACTATTGTAACCTTGGTGTGCATTATAGAAAAGACAAAAAAATAACAAAAATAACAAAAATAAAAAAAAATAAAAAATCAAAGTAATCCCAATGAACTTCTTCTTTTGTAGTCATTGTTAATATTTTGCTGTTTCAGTCTTTCATCCAAACCCCTGGATAAACCATGTGAGTCCTGAAAACTCCCTCCATAAACCGTCTGCTTCTAAACTTCAGGTCTTCATCAGTCTGTGCTCTGCTCCTGTGCTGTGCTGGTATTTACTGTATTATCACAGCTTTACTTTAAATCCCTCTTTTCTGTTGCACTGTTAGACTTTCTACACACACACTTAAGTCTCGGTTGTAATGCCTTTCACTGTAACCTTGACAAAAACTGTCGACGTTTGAGTATCTGGCAGCAGGAGCCCAGAGGTTAATACACTTTACAGATGTGTGTGTGTGTGTGTGTGTTTTTTACCGACAATAACACGATTAGCCAAAAGCTTAGCCATCACTTTCCTCACCTCCCTTCCACGACCTCATAAAAAAAAAAAAAAATAAATAAAATAAATATCCTCGGTGGTCTGGGTGTTGGGGTTAAACTGGATGTGCAGATCTGGATCAGATGTTGGATTAAGGATTAGACCTGGAGTTTGCATGGAGTTAACGGTGCGTTCAGGGACGGTTCGGAGCTGGGGGAACACGAGGAAGGCAGCGGAGCGAGGAGGAATATTCTGGAGTTTAGTTTAGTTTGGTTTGGTGTGTGCGCCCAGGCTGAATGTATGTGAAGAAGACGAGAACGGCCTTAAATCCTTCAGTTTTTCATCCCTGATGCTTTGACGGCTGTCAGTCTGTGGAAGGAGGAGCTATTTTTAGTGTCGGAGCTGTTGAGTCAGGACGCCAACGCCACGTTGGGATCATTTCTGTTCACCAGGAAAAGCTGCACCAGGGGCTTTTCTGCACAGTCTGGTCATAGGTTTGGTGTATTCTCTAAGTTAACCCTCTGGTGTCCGGTCCGCAGAAGCACTGACCCTAATGTGTGTCGTCTGCACTGGGCTGAGGTCGGGTCAGAATGGGTTTCAAACTCTGTGGTTTAACCTTTTTTTAATAAACTTTTTTCATCAACTTCAGCCATAACCAAAAATACCAAATACTCAATAAGTTATATTTTTGACCCTTTAAATGCTGTTTTTATCATGTAAACAAACCATGTTTTTTCATACAAAATTTTTTTTTCTCAATATACTACATAAAACTTTGATTTTTTTTTTTTTTTTTTTTTTTTTGCAGCCTGGCATATGTTTACAGTAACATTGGTTAATGTTTGTTTACATTTTTTTGTATTTCATCAACTTGAACCATAAACAAAAATACCAAATACTCAATGAAATAACTGTTGTATTTTTAACCCTTTAAATGCCATTTTTATAATGTAAACAAACCATATTTTTATCAAAGGTTTTTTATTGGTTTTTTTTTTGTCGTCCCCTCCTCCAATATACTACATAAAAATTGGATTATTTATTTATTTAGGAGCCTGGCATGTGTCAATGATTAACAACAACATTGGTGAACTTTTTCAATTTTTCAATTTTGTTTTGTATTTCATCAACTTGAACCATCAACAAAAACACCAAATAATAAAATAACTGTCATATTTTCAACCTTTTAAATGCTATTTTTGTAATGGTAACAAACCATATTTTTTGACACAAAAAAGTTTTTTGCCCCCCCCAACCATATACTACATAAAATTGGATTATTTATTTATTTATTTATTTATTGCAGCCTGGCATATGTCAATGATTAACAGTAATATTGCTTAACTGTTCTTATTTTACTTTTTTTGGGGGATTTCATCAACTTGAGCCATTAAACAAAAATACCAAACCATAGTTTTGATGCATTTAAAAAAACAAAACAAAACAAAAAAAACTTTTTCTCTCAATGTTCTACATAAAAATTGTATTAATTATTTTTTTATTTTTTCCTCCTGTCATATGTCAGTGATTCACACCAACATTGGTTCATATCCATTATTATTTTTGGTTCCTGGTCAAATGTTCAATGTATCAGTGTGTATTTTGTACTCACATGGCAGAATGGTGTTGGTGTAGGAATTTAACACTGTTTATTATGGGATGGATCAGAATTTTAAAAAATCAGACAAAAATAAACAAGTTTTGTTTGTGGGAGTGGACGCTGGTTTCTGTGGGAGTGGACACTTGTGTCTGTGGGAGTGGACGCTGGTTTCTGTGGGAGTGGACACTTGTGTCTGTGGGAGTGGACGCTGGTTTCTGTGGGAGTGGACACTTGTGTCTGTGGGAGTGGACGCTGATTTCTGTGGGAGTGGACGCTTGTGTCTGTGGGAGTGGACGCTGTTTTCTGTGGGAGTGGACGCTTGTGTCTGTGGGAGTGGACGCTGGTTTCTGTGGGAGTGGACGCTTGTGTCTGTGGGAGTGGACGCTGGTTTCTGTGGGAGTGGACACTTGTGTCTGTGGGAGTGGATGCTGATTTCTGTGGGAGTGGACGCTTGTGTCTGTGGGAGTGGACGCTGGTTTCTGTGGGAGTGGACACTTGTGTCTGTGGGAGTGGACGCTGATTTCTGTGGGAGTGGACGCTTGTGTCTGTGGGAGTGGACGCTGGTTTCTGTGGGAGTGGACGCTGGTTTCTGTGGGAGTGGACGCTTGTGTCTGTGGGAGTGGACGCTGGTTTCTGTGGGAGTGGACGCTGATTTCTGTGGGAGTGGACACTTGTGTCTGTGGGAGTGGACGCTGGTGTCTGTGGGAGTGGACGCTGGTTTCTGTGGGAGTGGACGCTGGTGTCTGTGGGAGTGGACGCTGGTTTCTGTGGGAGTGGACGCTGGTTTCTGTGGGAGTGGACGCTGGTGTCTGTGGGAGTGGACGCTGGTGTCTGTGGGAGTGGACGCTGGTTTCTGTGGGAGTGGACGCTGGTGTCCCTGGTTTGCGGTGACATCATCATCCACAGTTGTGAATGTGTCACAGCTGATGGTGTGGGTGAATAACAGTGAACAGGAGCTGGAACGCTGGAGTCAGCCTTTGTGTTGGTGTTATTCACATGACATTTACTGCATGTGCTCATGGGTCTGGATTAAATATTTACCAACGAACGGAGAACAGTTTAGAACAGGGGTGTCAAACATGCGGCCCGGGGGCCAAAACCGGCTTACCAGTGGGTCCAGTCTGGCCTGTGGGATGAATTAGTGAAACACAAAAATGACACTGAAGATATGAACAGTCAAGGATGTCAAAATAATTTTAGGTCAGTTCCATCTAAAGTGGGTCAGACAGTAAAATACTATCATAATAAACTATAAATAGTGAAAACCACAAATTTTTCTCTTTGTTTTAGTGTAAAAAAAAAAAAGTAAAATTACACAAAAATGTTAACATTTACAAACTAGCCTGTTACAAAAAATGTGAAAAACCTGAACAAATATGAACAACCTGAAATGTCTTAAGAGAATTCAGAGTAATTGTACCAATATTCTGTCTGGTATTAAATGTTTTGTGTATTTGTAGATCCACTGTGATCTGTATGTTGTAATGAACATGTGAAAATGAGAAGCTGAGGCCAAATAATGGCATAAATTGTTAAAATTGCACTTTTTTTCTTAATACATTTCATTTGGGTCATGGTTGTTCATGTTTTTCCACATTTTTTTAAAGCATGTAAAAAAATTGATAGTCTAATTTTACTTTTTTCACTCTAAAACATAGAAATTAGACATACAAATTTTGGAATTGATATTATTTTTGTGTTATTGTGTTATTATTTTAATCATCCGGCCCACTGCAGGTCATTTTGGGCTGCATGTGGAACTGAGCTAACAGGAGTTTGACAGCCCTGGTTTAGAAGATTCACTATGTGGACAAAAGTATGTGGACTCGTTGAATTCAGCTGTTTCTTTTCGAACAAAACAATAATGACTAATGTCAGAATATAGTTTTATATTATGGGATAAATATCATTGCATTGGCTAGTTTGGTTTATTTGTTTGTATATTTAGATATTACATCTTTTGTTTGACAGTTGTTTCTTACTGGTTCTCATCCTTAACTTGGCCTTAACTGACAGAGTTTAATACACGACTTTAATTTGTTTTATCTTCTGGTTGTGTTTTAGATGCTGTTCATCCTGTTACTGTGCATCTGTTTTTATCAGTTTTAGTTTATCGTAGATTTTCTATTTTTTTTATTAGTTTTATCATATCTTGTATATCTTTGTACAGCACTTTGCTTCATTTTAAATGTTTCCATGACTATGAAATAGTAATATTAAATGGTCCACCTGTACGTTTCTAAAATATTATGCATTAAACTTTAAGGTAATGTTGATGTTTCTAAATTACATGGACATAAATATTGGGACACATCTTGTCTACAGCTGTAAGATGTAATGTTCATGAGGATTTAAGATAAAAATGATGCAAAGGGCTGTACAAAGATAAAGGTAAAAATACAAGATATGATAAAAGTAGTAAAAAAAAAAAAGAAAGAAAATCTACGATAAACTAAAACTGATAAAAACAGATACACAGTAATAGGATGAACAGCATCTAAAACACAACCAGAACATAAAACAAATAAAAGTCGTGTATTAAACTCTGTCAGTTAAGGCCAAGTTAAGGATGAGAACCAGTAAGAAACAACTGTCAAAACAAAAGATGTAAAAAAATAAATAAATTGGCCTTAAATATTGGCTGTAGATATTGGCCATCAGCTGACTAAGTTTTTAAAAATTGGCTGATATCCACAGCCGATATTTAAGGCTAATTTTTTTTTTTTTTTAAGCACATTGACTGTAAGTTTCAATTGAAACACTCAGATAATTAAGATTTTTATGCAGCAATATAAATGAAATAATACACATACTATTTATTTATTTATTTTTTAACATTTATTGAACTTGAAGTACTGCCCACACAGGTGCCAGATCAAATATCTTATAACAGTTTTACTACTGATCAAATATCGGCTTTAAAACAAAAAAAAGACCGATGTTGTAAAAAATCTATATATCAGTCTACCTGTAGCAGATTTTTCTTCTTCAGTGAGACGTGATGAAAGTAGATGGTTAGTTGTGGTAGAAAATAATTATTTACAGTCAGAGCAGGAAAAATTTTATAGAAATTTAGAGGAAGAACATTTAAAATTATAGTCATGGATTTATAAAAAGAGAAAAAATTCAGTATTTATCACAATATAAACTTATATTCTGACTATCTGTTGTTCTTTTGAATCCCAGAAATGGCTGAATTCAACGTGTCCACATACTGTATGTTTTTTATTTGGCTCAGATCCTGGATCAGATTAAGTTTGCTAACAAACTGGTCTTTCCTGTATTTCTGTCTAAACCGTCTCCAGTTTTTGATGTTTTAGTTTATTTTTATAGAATCAGTGATGCTCAGTTTCCAGAACCAACTCTATTATAATAATAATAACATGAAACCACACAGTCATATTTTATCAGCGTGTTCAAACAAGATAAATGATCGTACAGGTGAATTATTTTTCCATTAGACTGTGAGTGACGTCCATGTTGTGTCCGTCTCCGTCGCTTCGGCACACGCTCACATCGGCGCCATCTGATTGTGTGAAGGTTATTTTGTTGTGAGCGACAAACACTGCATCATTGTCCCGTCTGACGCACAGGTTGACTGAGTAATGGATGCTAACGGGGTTTTAGCATCGAATACGTCTGAATGAAGGTTTGAACAGAGTCTGTGCATGTGGGAAGAACAAAACATCTGACAGGAATCCTTTTACCAGGTCTTATTTTTGTTGTATATGGTTTATATCAGGGGTGTTGAACTCATTTTAGTTCAGTCTAATGTGATCTAAAAGGGGTCAGACCAGTAAAAGAAAACCAGAATAACCTAGAAATCATGACAAATACAAGCATTTATTTATGTTTTACACTGAAAAAAGTAAAATGACATGATGAAAATGTTTACAATCTGCAATTTATCCATTACAAAAATGTGGATAATATGAAAAGCCTGGAATTTCTTCCAAAAAATAAGTGTAATTATTATAGTATTCTGCCACAGTTTATCACTTACAGATCACAGTGGATCTATAAATACACAAAACATTTAATAACAGACAGAATATTGGTACAATTATACTTTTTTTCTTTAGAAATTTCAGGTTATTCACATTTTTTTTAAAGAATAGTTTGTAAATATAATTTTGTAAGGTTCCATATTCAGCCCAATTTGATCTAAAGGGGGTCAGACCAGTAAAATAATAACATTTATTTATTTACATTTATTTAAATCTATAAAATAACCTTTAAAAATGTAAATAACGTGAACAACCTGGAATTTTTTAAGACAATAAATGTAATTTTAATAATATTCAGTTTATCATTTACACATGTACATTATAACTTACAGATCACAGTGGCTCTACAAATACACAAAACATTTAATAACACAATTACACTTCTTGTTCATGTTATTCACATTTTTAGAGAGAACAAGAACAAAAGTTGTACAAAAATAAACAAAAAATTTGAGACACATGAACAAAATAAACAGAAATAAACAAACAAGCAAACAAAAAAGTGAAAAGCCAACAAATATGATCAAATTAAGCAAAAACAAGAACAGGACATAAACAAAAATCAACAAAAACTTGAGAAACATTAACAAAATGAACAAAAGTAAATAAAGAAATAACAAAAAAGCCAACAAATGTGATCAAATTAAGCAAAAACAAGAGCAAAAACATGCACAAAAATTTGAGAAACATCAACTAAATGAACAGAAATAAACAAAACTAACAAACAGCCAGCAAATAGGATCAGATTAAGCAAAAACAAGAATAAAACATGCACAAAAATGAACAAAAACCTGAGAGACATGAACAAAAGGAACATAAACAAAAATATAACAAAAAGCCAAAAAATATGATCAAATTAATTAAAAACAAAAAATGCACAAAAATGAACAAAAATCTGAGAAACATGAACAAAATGAACAGAAGTAAACAAAAAAATAACAAAAAGCCAACAAATATGATCAAATTAAGCAAAAACAAGAGTGAAACATGCACAAAAATGTGAGAAGCATGAACTAAATGAACAGAAATAAACAAAAAAACCTGACAAATATGATCAGATTGAGTAAAAACAAAAACAAAACCTGCACAAAAATGAACAAAAACTTGAGAAGCATGAACAAAATTAACAGAAATTGAAAAAAAACAACAACAAATATGATCAAATTAAGTAAAAACAAGAATAAAACATGCAGAAAAACTTTAGAAACATTAACTAAATAACAGAAATAAACATAAAATTAAAAAAAAAAGCCAACAATTATGATCATATTGAACAAAAACAAGAGCAAAACATGCACAAAAATGTAAGAAACATGAACTTAATGACCAGAAATAAACAAAAAAACCTGACAAATATGATCAGATTAAGTAAAAACAAGAATAAAACATGCACAAAAATGAACAAAAACCTGAGAACCATGAACAAAATTGTGCTAAAATTGTAGATACTTCTCAAGATATTTCAGGTTATTCACATTTTTTGTGAAAGTATAGTTTGTAGACGTAAATATTTTCATCATGCATCTACTTTTTTCCACTAAAACAAAGCATAGTGTGTACTGGTCATTATTCATATGTTCTTATGATCCTGTTTTCCTTCAGATCCTGTTGGTCCATGTGTGAAACCTGAACTAAACTGGTTTTAACATTATCGTCCAGTGTAATTCTGACACTATGTTACCTTAGGTTTGACACCATTGATGGATAAGGTGAGAACAAAAGACCAAATAACAGATGAGGAACGAGGGATCGAGGGAAGAAGTGGGAAGGAACGAGTGCAGAACACAATGAATCGAGGATGGAGCCGATAAAAAATGGCAGAAAATGAAGGAATGGCAGAAGGAGTGAAGATGGATGGGTGATTAGAGAAGAGGTGGGAGGAGGAACAATGGGATCACTAACGACCTGTGGACCTTCAGGATCCACTTCTGTTCTTCTGCTTGGATTCTGCTGTTGTCTGGGAGCAGCAGATAGAGATTATTATCCTCTGAAGACACTGGATCTGCCTTCTGCTCATCCCTCCATCCATTGATCATCTTCCTACTCTTTGTTTTACACTCGCTGCTCGATTTTGGATTTGTCAAAGTGTTAAATCCACCCGACTTCAAATTAGTCAAAAACAGTTCCAGTGTCCCTGTACGTCAGCGTCTGTTCTGTATGAGTCAAACCACAGTTGAATGTGTGAGGTTTTCAGGTTCTGTTCTGTTATTTAAAAAAAGAAAAAGAAAATTGAACAAGAAATTAAGAAAATTATCAATAAAGTGAACAGAAGTGTACAAAATAGCTAAACATATGAAGAAAAAATATGCATGGCAAATTACGAAAATTACCAAAAAATGAATGTAAGATGTAAAATGAACAAGAAACTGAACAAAAATGAACATATGTGAGAAAATGAATAAAATCGCTCAGAAACTTGACGAAATAATCCAGAGAATGAGCAAAATAACCAAGAAAATTAGCAAAATTGAACAAAATAATCAGGAAAATGAACAACTGACGAAATAATAAAGGAAATGAACAAAATAATCAAGAAACTGAAAAAAATGAACATAATGAAGAAAATGAATGAAATCGCTCAGAAAATGGACAAAATAGTAAAGAAAATGGACAAAATTGGACAAAATAATCAAGAAACTGAACAAAAATGAACATGAGGCAGAAAATGAATAAAATCTCTCAATAAATTGACAAAATAATCAAGAAAATGAACGAAATAATCAAGAAAATGAGAAAAATTGGACAAAATAATCAAGAAAATGAACAACCTTAACAAAACAATCAAGAAAATGAACAAAATAATCAAGAAACTGAACAACCATAAACATAACAGGAAGAAAATGAGTAAAATTGCTCAGAAAATTGATGAAATAATCAAGAAAATTAATGAAAAAACAGTTCCAGTGTCCCTGTCCGTCAGCATCTGTTCTGTATGAATCAAACCACAGTTGAATATGTGAGGTTTTCAAGTTCTGTTCTGTTATTTAAAAAAAGAAAAAAAAAGAAAAATGAACTAGAAATTAAGAAAATTATCAATAAAATCAACAGAAATGTACAAAATTGACATATTAAGGAAAATGACGCATGACAAATTGCGAAAATCGCTTAAAAAATGTACAAAATAATCAAGAAAATGAACAAAATTTAACAAAACAATCAACAAACTGAATCAAAAATGAACATAATGAGGGAGAAGATAAATGTAATTGCTCAAAAAAATGTACAAAGTAATCAAGAAAATGAACAAAATTGAACAACATAATCAAGAAAATGAGCAATACTGAACAATATAATCAACAAAATGAACCAAATTGAACACAATAATCAAGAAAATGAACCAAATTGAACACAATAATCAAGAAACTGAACAAAATAATCAAGAAAATGAGCACTATTGAACAATATAATCAAGAAAATGAACAAAATTGAACACAATAATCAAGAAACTGAACAAAATAATCAAGAAAATGAGCACTATTGAACAATACAATCATGAAAATGAACAAAATTGATTAAAAAATAATCAAGAAAATGAGCAATATTGAACAATATAATCCAGAAAATTAACAAAAGTGAACACAATAATCAAGAAAATTAACAAAATTGAACAAAATAATTAAGAAAATAAACAAAAATCAACATAATGAAGGAGAAAATGAATAAAATCGCTCAGAAAATTGCCGAAATAATCAGGAAAATGAACAAAATTGGACAAAATAATCAAGAAAACTGAACAAAATAATCAAGAAAATAAACAAAAATGAACAATTTTTTTTGGTTTTTTTAGGGTTAACAGACTAAATACAGATCTCTGGATGTTATGAAATAATGAATTTTCCCTAATTTTTCAAGTATTTTGCAGATTTTTTCCTCAACTTAGAAGGATTTCTTCACTTTTATGCCACATTTCAAGGTTTTTTAGGTAATTTTTTCCTTATTATTCAAGTATTTTGCTCATTTTATTCTCTTTTTATAAGGTTTGTACATTTTAGCCAATGTAGAATTGAGGTAAAACTGTATTTTACATCAATTATTGACATGTATTGATCAGATTAATGGTGTAACAGGTATTAATCGGTTTATATCAGTAGATGGTTTGGGTTTTTGAGGGTTGATTTATTTTTTTTCTTTTCCCCTTTTCTATTATTTTGCTATTTTTTCCTCAATTTAGAAGGATTTCTTCACTTTTATGCCATAATTCATGTTTTATTGGGTCATTTCCCCCTTATTTTTCAAATATTTTCTTTTTTTTAATTCTAATTTTACAAGATTTGTACATTTTACCCTATGGATAATTGAGGTAAAACTGTATTTTACACCAGTTATTGACATGTATTGACAGAATTAATGGATCAGCAGGTATTAATCAGTTTAGATCAGTAGATGGTTTGGGTTTCCAGTGGATGTTTGGGTCTTTATGGGTTAAAATACTGCATAAGATTAGTTTTTTTTTATTCTAATGATCAACAAGACCAGAATATTTCATCTTCAGAATAATAGTCTAATTTGTGCAGTGGCGTTCACTGATAATTGTGCAGTAAATTTTGGGCAGAACTCCTCAGACCATCAGCGTGGTGGAGTTGTAATAAAGCAGACAGATGACCGTGAAAGCAGCGTTTGGGCCTGAACCTGATAGATCTGCAGCGTTCGGGTTTGAATCTGATAGATCTGTCTGTTCGGATGGCCTGTCTGCTGTCGTTAGAGCATAAAGAACCATCTGAAGCCGGCCTTTGATCAGATCTGGGCCCTGAGTCCGGTCCAGATGGAAGGACCTGGAGGTGTGAGGGTCCAGGGGTGTTGGCGGAGGTGTTTGATGAAGAGGGTCCGGTCGAAGGAGCAGATGGTGGAGCAGAGGGCGGCGGCAGACATGTTCTACACGACACAGCAGCGACAGGGGAATGGACTGATGATGATGATGATGATGATGATGAGGCTGAAAAAGGAGGTTTTCAGGGGTCGATAAAGTCCAACAGGGACCCAGACATCTGAACAGGGTCTGAACAGGAGCCCACATACCAGACACATTTACTGGAGCAACACTGGGGTTAGCTATTGAATAATAATAATAATAATAATAATAATAATAATAATAATAATAATAATAATAATAATAATGATAATGATGATGATGATGATGCAGTTTTTAACAATAATAATAACAACAATAATAATGATAATAATAACACATCAGTTTTATGTAGTGCTTTTCTAGGTACTCAACGACACTTAAACTAATACACTACTTATTACAAAGGTGTTTTGTGCTTTATTCTGGTAAATTAGCATATTTTTTCCAATTGTTTTTAGATTACAATTATTTTTGTAATATTATGGCTTTATTCCGGAAATATGACGACATTATTCCAATAATATTACGACTTAAGTCTTTGTAAACTTATGACGCTTTTTGTATTTGACTTCATTCTCATAAAACTACAAGTTTTATCTCAATATTTTACAACTTTATTCTGGTAAATTATGATATTTTTCCCACCTGTTTTTAAATTACGTTATTCTCGTAAAATTATGCCTTTAGTTTTGAAATATAACGACATTATTCTAATGATATTTCAACTTCATTCTCGTAAAATTATAACTCTTTTTGTATTTGACTTTATTCTCATAAAATTACGGGTTTTATCTGGATATTTTATGACTTTATTCTCGTAGTGACGGTGTTTTTAGTTTCTACCCTGGCCGTAATACGCTGTCGTACATCTGGACTCGTGCTTTTTCTTTTTCTTTTGTCTTCGTACGTTTGCTGGTCTCTACAGGTCGTCTATCTTCGTCTTCGTACGTTTGCTGGTCTCTAAAGGTCGTCTGTCTTCGTACGTTTGCTGGTCTCTAAAGGTCGTCTGTCTTCGTACGTTTGCTGGTCTCTAAAGGTCGTCTGTCTTCGTACGTTTGCTGGTCTCTGCAGGTCGTCTATCTTCGTACGTTTGCTGGTCTCTAAAGGTCGTCTGTCTTCGTACGTTTGCTGGTCTCTAAAGGTCGTCTGTCTTCGTACGTTTGCTGGTCTCTACAGGTCGTCTATCTTCGTACGTTTGCTGGTCTCTAAAGGTCGTCTGTCTTCGTACGTTTGCTGGTCTCTAAAGGTCGTCTGTCTTTGTACGTTTGCTGGTCTCTGCAGGTCGTCTATCTTCGTACGTTTGCTGGTCTCTACAGGTCGTCTGTCTTTGTATGTTTGCTGGTCTCTGCAGGTTGTCTATCTTCGTCTTTGTACGTTTGCTGGTCTCTGCAGGTCGTCTATCTTCGTCTTCGTACGTTTGCTGGTCTCTACAGGTCGTCTGTTTTCGTACGTTTGCTGGTCTCTACAGGTCGTCTGTCTTCGCACGTTTGCTGATCTCTACAGGTAGTCTGTTTTCGTACATTTGCTGGTCTCTGCAGGTCGTCTGTTTTCGTACGTTTGCTGGTCTCTACAGGTCGTCTGTTTTCGTACGTTTGCTGGTCTCTGCAGGTCGTCTGTCTTCGTACATTTGCTGGTCTCTACAGGTCGTCTGTTTTCGTACGTTTGCTGGTCTCTACAGGTCGTCTGTTTTCGTACGTTTGCTGGTCTCTGCAGGTCGTCTGTCTTCGTACATTTGCTGGTCTCTACAGGTCGTCTGTCTTGGTCTTCGTACAGGGGTTGGACAAAATAATGAAAACACCTTAAAAAATCAACAAAATATAATTTAATATGGTGTAGGTCCGCCTTTTGCGGCAATTACAGCCTCAATTCTCCGAGGTATTGATTCATACAACTTGTGAATTGTTTCCAAAGGAATTTTCAGCCATTCTTCAGTTAGAATACCCTCCAACTCTTTTAGAGACGATGGCGGTGGAAATCGACGTCTTACTTGAATCTCTAAAACTGACCATAAATGCTCAATAATGTTGAGGTCTGGGGACTGTGCCGGCCATACGAGATGCTCAACTTCATTAGAATGTTCCTCTTGCCATTCTTTAACAATTCTAGCTGTATGGATTGGGGCATTATCATCTTGAGGTGAAGGTGTTTCCATTATTTTGTCCAACCCCTGTATGTTTGCTGGTCTCTACAGGTCGTCTGTCTTGGTCTTCGTATGTTTGCTGGTCCCTACAGGTCGTCTGTCTTGGTCTTCGTATGTTTGCTGGTCCCTACAGGTCGTCTGTCTTGGTCTTCGTATGTTTGCTGGTCTCTACAGGTCGTCTGTCTTGGTCTTCGTATGTTTGCTGGTCTCTACAGGTCGTCTGTCTTGGTCTTCGTATGTTTGCTGGTCTCTACAGGTCGTCTATCTTCGTCTTTGTATGTTTGCTGGTCCCTACAGGTCGTCTGTCTTGGTCTTCGTATGTTTGCTGGTCCCTACAGGTCGTCTGTCTTGGTCTTCGTATGTTTGCTGGTCCCTACAGGTCGTCTGTCTTGGTCTTCGTATGTTTGCTGGTCTCTACAGGTCGTCTATCTTCGTCTTTGTATGTTTGCTGGTCCCTACAGGTCGTCTGTCTTGGTCTTCGTATGTTTGCTGGTCCCTACAGGTCGTCTGTCTTGGTCTTCGTATGTTTGCTGGTCCCTACAGGTCGTCTGTCTTGGTCTTTGTATGTTTGCTGGTCCCTACAGGTCGTCTGTCTTGGTCTTCGTATGTTTGCTGGTCTCTACAGGTCGTCTATCTTCGTCTTCGTATGTTTGCTGGTCTCTACAGGTCGTCTATCTTCGTCTTTGTATGTTTGCTGGTCCCTACAGGTCGTCTGTCTTGGTCTTTGTATGTTTGCTGGTCCCTACAGGTTGTCTATCTTCGTCTTTGTATGTTTGCTGGTCCCTACAGGTCGTCTGTCTTGGTCTTCGTATGTTTACTGGTCCCTACAGGTCGTCTGTCTTGGTCTTTGTATGTTTGCTGGTCCCTACAGGTCGTCTGTCTTGGTCTTCGTATGTTTGCTGGTCTCTACAGGTCGTCTATCTTCGTCTTTGTATGTTTGCTGGTCCCTACAGGTCGTCTATCTTCGTCTTCGTATGTTTACTGGTCCCTACAGGTCGTCTGTCTTGGTCTTTGTATGTTTGCTGGTCCCTACAGGTCGTCTGTCTTGGTCTTCGTATGTTTGCTGGTCTCTACAGGTCGTCTGTCTTCGTCTTCGTATGTTTGCTGGTCTCTACAGGTCGTCTATCTTCGTCTTTGTATGTTTGTTGGTCTCTACAGGTCGTCTGTCTTGGTCTTCGTATGTTTGCTGGTCTCTACAGGTCGTCTGTTTTCGCTCTTCTTGGTTTCCTCTGTTCTTCTATTTCCATCCTTTGACCTTTTCTTCTTCGTCACCTCTAAGTGGTCCGTTCTTCGTCACCTCTAAGTGGTCCTACAGATGAGGTCCGGGCTAATGTTGGCAGTCCAGCCTCTGCTCAGCTTCACGTCTAATGGTTAACTGCACTGCCTGGCTCATGTACAGTGGAAGGTGTTGCAGAACCGTCGGCTTCATTAGTGCCTTTGGGTACCGCCGGCACTGGAACGGCGCTGGCTGCGTCTCCCTCCTGCTACGAGGCTAATCACCAGAGATGAGGAATACTCCTGACGTTTCATCAGCGCTGATAATCGCAGCCTCTCGCCATCTGTCGAGCAAAATAAGGCGTTTTTTTTTCCCCAACCTGTAAACTCAACTTCTGCAGTTTCCTTCCATGTCATTCATACTTAACGAGGCTTTCTCGCATATTTCAGTGAACTTCAGATGAGTTTTTGCTCATTTTGAGTCTTAAACTAAAGCTTCCTTCGTAAAACTCACCATGTTTACACCGAGTATTATCTGTAATGTACGTCTGCAGACTGAGTCCACCCACTGAACCACACACTCATAATAATAATAACACAAAAACAACCATTTTTTGCACATTTATTCATGTATGTGTCTTTAATTATCATATTGATAATGGATTTGCACAAATTGTTGTTCTTTTCCTGCTACTTTTTATTATACCTGAGGGGAACTAAGTATTCTGATTACAACATAAAGTATTCTCTATTTAAAGTATTCTGATTCTGACCAATATGATTTTGAGTGGGTCAGACCGGTAAAATAATAACAAAATAACCTAAAAAACCCCAAAACAAAACAAGAACCAAACATGCACAAAAATGGAGAAAAACTTGAGAAACATGAACAAAATGAACAGAAATAAACAAAAAAAACCAAACAAAAAGCCGACAAATATGATAAAATTAAGTAATAACAAGAATCAAACATGCACAAAAATGTGACAAACATGAACAAAATCAACAGAAATAACCAAAAAATAACAAAAGGTTGACAAACATGATCAAATTAAGTTACAACCAGAACAAAACATGCACAAAAATGAAGAAAAACTTGAAAAACATTTACAAAATTACATTAAAATTGCACTTTTTTCTCTGAAGACATTTTAGATTTTTCATAAATTATTCATGTTATTGACATTTTTTGCGAAAGGACGGTCTGCAAATGTAAACACTGTCATGTAATTTTCCTTTTTTTGCGCTAAAACAATCAGAAACATTTGTATTTGTCATCATTTACAGTTTGTTATGTTATTATTTTCTTGGTCTGAGCTATTTTAACTCACATTGGTCTGAATGTTGAACCTGAACTAAAATGATTTTAACTGTTAAATGTATTTTTTTCATCCTATGGAGTCGATCGGACTCTTTTGACGTCCGTTTTTGGTCCCCTGGTCGTACGTTGGACCCCCCTGACCTAAACCTCCTGTCTTTGTATCTTCCAGGCAGCATAAAGGGAGCGACGATAGTGGATGCTCTGGATTCTCTGTACATCATGGAAATGTTCGAAGAATTCGACGCTGCCAAAGTTTGGGTGGAGAAGAACCTGGACTTCAACGTGGTAAGAGTGTGTGAGTGTGTGACCCTGAGATGGTCGAACAAACACCAGCAGAAGAAGGCCTGGACAGTCGGTCATTATTCAACTATCAGAGAGGCCTTGAAAGACGTTCAGTCCCTTTATTCACAGAGCTGAAGTTACAGATTAAATGTATTTAAAGTGGGTGAATGGTGACAGTAATGAGCGTTTGAGTCTGGGAGGGGGAAATGGAAAGGTCCAGTGAGTCTGGAGTCAGCCACAGATACTGAGGAAAATATGTTAAATGGAAGTCACTGCATTTTCTGTTCAGATATTTTTATGGTCGTATAAGTTTGTATGTTTAGAAAAGAAAAGTATTTCAGGAGGATCAGTGCATAATAACAATAAAAGTTGAACAAAAATGAACAAAAATCTGACAAACATAAACAAAAAAATATCAAAAAGCTGAAAAATATGATTAAACTAGAAAAGCAGTCGGAGAGCGCAGACCTCTGCCAAGGCAGATCACTGCCCCCCCCCCAGTCACCACCAAAATTTAATCATTTGTTCCTTGTGCCAGTATCCAACATTTCCTGAAATTTTCATCCAAATCTGTCCATAACTTTTTGAGTTATCTTGCACACACACAGACAGACAGACAGACAGACAGACAGACAGACAGACAAACCAACGCCGGCAAAAACAGAACCTCCTTGGCGGAGGTAAAAATTGACAAAACATGAACAAAATGAAGAGAAATAAAAAAAAAAAATGATGAAAGGTAGACAAATATGATGTCATACCAGGAAGAAAGCATGCACAAAAATGGACAAAAATTTGAGAAACGTTAAAATGAACAGAAATATACCAAAAAAAAAAGGTTGACAAATATCAACAAATTGTGTATACAAGAATAAAACATGCAAAAAAAAGAAGAAAAACTAGAGACACATGAACAAAATAAGCAGAAGTTAAACAAAAAATCACAAAAAGCCAACAAATATGATCAAATTAAGCAAAAACAAGAATAAAACATGCACAAATAGGAACACATGTGAGAAACATGAAAATAAACATAAATAGAAAAAACCAAAAGCCAAACAAAATGTTGAAATTAATCAATAATAAGATCAAAACAAACAGACGTTCAGTGTAATTTTTGTTCTGTAGGTCCGGATCAGACTCTTTAGCGGCCTGGTTTTAGCCCTTGGACCTCATGTTTGACACCCCTGATCTAGACCGACTGTCTTTTGTATTCACAGAAGATCCCAAATCTCGATCCTGACCCATGTTTGACCCAAACCTGGGATCATTTCTGTTCCTCCGACGCTTTGTAAAACAGAAGTTTATCTTGTGGAGGTTGTCGGGAAATTATGGGATCAGAGAAACGCCGGTCGGGATGTTTACCGTCAATATTAACGACGCACGTTTTACACGAGGAGCCGACGTATGGAACATTGTGTGTAAATAAATGTCGGACACACACACGTATCTGTCAGAAGTCTATCCGCAGTCGTCTGCTGGATGTGTAATTAAAGCTGCGGCGGACCTTCTGCGTTCGCTGCCTCCAGTCACTTTGATTAAAAAAGCTTTTCGCTCGTCGTCCCCCAGAATAACACAGGCTCTGGACTCGGCTCATTACGACACAAAGGCTTCTTCTTCTGTTCGAGCTCCGTGCCAAGGACGTATACTTGTACTCAGAGCTCCCAAGAGCTGTAAAAGTTTTATTATGAAGTAGAGAAAAAAAAAACAAAACACGTAATTATACAGCGTCTGCTTTCAGATAAAGACGTGGAGGCGTTAGCGTCGAACACTCAGACGTTTATATCTGCGTCTAATGGCCCTGATTCAGATGTTTATGAATAAAAACCACCTTCTAGGCTTTAAATGGGACCTATGGATAAAACCCTCTGAATATATACTTAAACCTCGGAACTGATGAGACGAAAACAGAACCTGAATAGAATAGTAATGAGAGCGATTTAACCCTTTTTAGACCATTGTGTCTCCGTCAAACATATTACAGAATATTGACAGAAGTCATGTGGCATCTTTTAGCTGAGATTCTGAGCTTTCATTTGATATGTGACACATTAGGGTAGAGGCCTGATTGGCTGAGAGGGCGGAGCTTAGAGCGGCAGAATGCAGTCTGTGAGAGAGAGATGGAAGATTTTTATTACTTTTAGCAACATTTTAGTGAGTTTTTAGCAGTGAATTCTTGTAAATAATCGCATATAATAGTGATAGAGGTGTTTTGGAGTTTTTGTCAGGTTTTATTGGGACCTATGAATAAAACATTATTAATATATACTTCAAGCTTTGAACTGATGAGACGAAACAGAACCTGAGTAGAATAGTTCTGAGAGTGATTTACAGTCTACATTTTTGCATAAGTTGTCATTCAAACTGCTGAATATTGACAAAATTCCAAGGTCATCTTTTAGCTGAGATTCTGGGCTTTCATTTGATATATAACACATTAGGGTAGAGGCCTCATTGGCTGAGGGGGCGGAGCTTAGAGCAGCAGAGTGCAGTCGGTGGAGAGAGATGGAAGGTTTTTATTACTTTTAACAGTGTTTTAGTCAGTTTTTAGCAGTGAATTCTTATAAATAATTGCATATAATAGTGATAATGCTGTTTCAGAGTGTTCTACAAGTATGTTTTTGTTGGGTTTGGCTGGTTTTTTGACTTTTTTTTTTCACTGTTTTTATCTGTATTTTTGGTTTCTATAGTTAATTGATAGCTATATTTTAGTTGTAAATATTGTATAAATGTTTATAAATCTATATGCTGAGCTAGCCAGAACATAAAAAGATGCAGTGTCTGTATTTGAATCAGGTGATGGATGTTTTTATTAGTGAAATGTGCAGCTCGCAGAATGAAAATGACTGGACATAACTAAAAATAAGAAGAACATGGACAGGGAATGATGTAGACAAAATAAAATGTTTAAACACATGGAAAATAGTTGAAAGTTTATTTCTATAATCTCAAAGTGTAATTTTGCACATTTACAGTCGTTTTTCGTAATAAATCTGATAAAAATCTGAGTGTTTTTTTAAAATTTTCTACTAAACACTGTTTTAAGCATTTATTGCCTATAATAATGATATTTAATGGACAGATATTGAAATTAAGTTCTTCCTGAAAAACAAAAAAACTAAATAACTGTCCTCTGACATCCTGTTCTAGTGTCCTAATAGAATGAACTGTATATTCTGTGATCATCATTAATTTCCCTGCTTGTTCTTTTAGAAAGGCTAATATATGAGGCGCATTAGTTCTTATTATTGATGTATTGTATTTATTTTTTTCCACATCTCTGAGCACAGCGTCCAAAAATTTTATATGCTCATAGAAACACACCGTGATTACTGCAATCAAGTCATTAAATAATAAACATAATAAGTGTGAAATTGCGGGGTGTTTTAATATTTTATGCACGAGCTGTGTTGTTAATGATGATATATAAAACTTAATATTTGGACGCCTGGGACATTACACTGTAAGAAACAATTAAGCAGGCTTTGAATGCGCTCTGTTGGTAATATGTGATGAAGCACTTCATGTGTTCTCGTTTTATTAAAGCCATTATCCTGACAGAAACGGAATGTCAGCCTGACACCCCCCATGAAAAATGGCACACCTCCAGGAAATAAAATACAAATGGACAGGAGCATCTTTACCTGTTTGATTAAATCACCGAACTGTGACCATAACAACACTTAACCCTTAGATGCAGGAGTGGGTCCAAATGACCCGCTGAGGTGGTTTTATTTCAGTATGTTTTTGATGAAAAGTAGTTATTGTTTCATATTCTTCAAAAATATAGTATTGACATCATACCATAATAATAATAATAATAATAATAATAATAATAATAATAATAATAATAATAATAATAATAATAATAATACAAACAATAATAAACAAACAAGCAAACAAACAATAAATAAACATTTCAAGTACCCCCCTAGGCGTGTTCCATGTACCCCTGGGGGTCCGAGTACCCCACTGTGGGAACCCCTGGTCTAAAGGTTCGGTCCATTTTGCCCCAGGTTAACAGTCCCGTTAGAACACAGGTGTCAAACATGCGGTCCAGGGGCCAAAACCAGCCCGCCAAAGTTTCCAATTCGGCCCCTGGGATGAATTTGCAAAGTGCAAGTTAGAGCATCAAACTCAAAAATAATATCATAATAACCTATAAATAATGACAACACCATTTTTTCTCTTTGGTTTAGTGCAAAAAGCATTAAATTATGAAAATATTTACAGTAAGAAACTATTCCTTAACAATAAAATGTGAATAACCTGAACAAATATGAACAACCTGAAATGTCTAAAGAAAATTCAGTGCAATTTTAACGATATTCTGCCTGTTACTAAATGTTTTGTGCCTTTGTAGATCTGATCTATAATGCATATGTAGCCTATAAATGATAAGCCGAGGCAAAATATTGATGAAATTGTACTCATATTTCTTAACAAATTTTATTTTTTTCAGGTTATTCACATCCTTTTTGTTTGGATAGTTTGTAAATATAAATATTGGCATAATTGAATGTCATTTTTTGCTCTGAAACCATTTGCAGTTGTCATTATTTATTGGTTATCATGCTGTTATTTTACTGGTCCAGCCCACTGCAGATTAAATTGGCCTGAATGTGGATGTGGCCCCCGGAAGAAAATGAGTTTGACAGCCCTGGATTAGAATATTTAGTCTAAAGTCGATGTTTGGCATCAGTTTGAGGGTCAACCCTGAAGAAAACATGGGTAGTGGGTTAATGTTCAGACCATATTTGGACACTTGAGGACGTCTGATGGACTCCAGAGGTCCTCGTGGGGACACTTACTATGTCCTGTCACACTGTTTTGACTCTGAAGTTGAAAAATAAATCAACTCTGACAAATCAAACGTGTCTTAAACGGCTGTCAGCAGAAGTGTGGCGCCTGTAAAAATACAGTGACAGTTGTTGGCAGATGGATCGGAGAAAAAACCCGAAGGTTGTGAATGTATTTGTCTGAGCGGCCGAACAGTGAAGGCCGGTCGTCTGGTTTGTGCGTCGTTACGGACCGATGGCTGAGTGAGATGACGTTTTTCTGGGCTTTGATTGACAGCTCTCATAAGTCAGCCCCTGTCGACCACAGATAGGACGAAAGACGCGTTTGAATGTGTCTGTCGTTGTTCTGTAGGTCTGAGCGACGGGTCGAGGAGTCGCACTGTGTCGCAAATTCATCTGAAAAAAAACCCCAATCACTTCATCAACAGGTGCAAGAAAAGCAAAAGAACGGCATCGTTTAGCAGAACAGTTTTAATGACGTTCAACTGTGGAAATATTAGAGAACACTGACACCCCCACCACCACAGAAAAACACTGCAGGAGGTCAAACATACGGTCCAGGGGCCAAAACTGGGGCGCCAAAGAGTCCAATCCAGCCCATGGGACCCAATGATTACAACAGTAGCTTTTCCATTGGACGTCTTCACAAAACTTTACTGATATTTACAAAATGTTGAAAAAACAAAAGTGCGTAATGTCAGTTTTTCCATTAAATCACAAATGTGATGATTTGTTTATTTATTATCATGAGATGACATGAGAAGGCGTTCCATAAACATGACAACGAACATAAATATCGATATATTCATTATTATGATATATTACCACCTCGATCTTGTACTAAATCAAAAAAAAAGATTGATACGTGAACAAATATGAACATCAAATGTCTTCAGGGAAGTGTGATTTTAACATCATTTTGTCCATGTTTTGGTTCATTTTTGTTCAAGATTTGCTCTTGTTGTTCTTTATTTTGTTCATATTTGTAGTTTTTTGTTATTTTTTATTTCTGTTCATTTTTGTTCAAGTTTTGCTCTTGTTATTTATTTTGTACATATTTTTTGCTTTTTTTGTTTATTTTTGTTCAAGTTTGGCTGTTATTATTCTTTATTTTGTTCATATTTGTTGTTTTATGTTTTTTTGTTTATGTTTGTTCATTTTTGTTCAAGTTCTCTTCTTGTTATTCTTTATTTTGTTGTGTTTTATTTTTTTTGTGTTGTTTGTGTTCATGTTTTTCATATTTCTCAAAATTACTAAACGTTTTCTGTATTTGATCCACTGTGATCTGTAAATTGTAATTTCTGAAAATTACATGTGTAAATGATAAACTGAGGCAGAATATTGCTAAAATTATACTTATTTTTCTTAATACATTTTAGGTTGTACATGTTTTTCACATTTTTTTAAAAACATTGTTTGCAAATGGAATCGTTGTCATGATTTAATCTGATGTTTTTCCCCTCTAAAACATAGAATGGACATCATTTATAGGTTATTATGTTGTACAAATTGCTGTTCTAATTATGTTTGAGTGTTTATGTGTATATTTGATATTTATGGCATTGGTCTGACTGTGGAATCTGAACTCAAATGCGTTGGACAGCCCTGGTTTGGAAGAGTTTTAATGAGCTGCAGCTGTGAAACCCTCATGTAACACCACCAGTGGATGGTGAAACGCTGTGTCCTGCAGCGGTTTATGGATCTAAAATGTGAACAGGGTGTCGAACAGCCACGCTCTGACTCAGCAGATGTGTGACGGTACAGAAAGTTGGCAGGAAACAAGTCAAGTGTCCTGATGTTGCAACATCGGAGGCATTAAAAAGCGGACAGGAAACTGAGTAAGCACGAACTCTTCCTCCAGCAGAGCTCATTAGAGACGAGTCCATCAGATCAGGGTTGATCTGGACCTTCAGGAGGAAACAGGTCTGAAGTTGAACGTCCTGTTCAGAGGTGACACCATCCAAAACAACAGCCGCAGGAGGCGCTAATAACAGGAAGTACTCAGCTTCCTGTTCCCACCTTTCACTGAAGATCATGTGTTTTATTTACAGAGAATTCAGTATCTGACAGGAAACGGCTCCAGAGCGGGGGGGTTCAACCGGTGGCTCCAGGACCACATTTGGCTCCTGGGTCCTTGGACTCCATGTGTTTGATTTTTTTAACCCTTAAAGACCCAAACGTCCACTGTCGACCAAAACCATCTACTGATTTAAACTGTTTAGTACCTGTTGATCTACTAATCCAGGGCTGTAGGGATGGAACCATATGAAAATTTCATATCAGGGTTATTGTGACCGAAAGTATCACGGTGATTATTATTATCGTGGTATTGTTGAAATTTTGCTCAAAATGTTCAAAAAGTACTAATACACACACTGAAATAATTTAACTAAGTTGTATTTAAAATAATAATTATAATAAAATAACAGTCCCAATGTCCCTTCTGTGTCAGAAACATTCCAATATTAACCCTTAGTGGTCTGAGTCTATTCTGTCTGTTTTTCAGTCCTTTTGATTTTGCCTTTATATACTATATAAACAAATGTTTACTATACCCATGTTTGGGATCTGTTTTTCAGCACAACTTCATCTATATCATCTACCTATTTATTTATTTATTTTTTTTCACTTTAACCTACTATAAAAACATCCAAGGACAGAAAACACAAAAAATATATGAAATATGATTTGAAAAATGTATATAATTTATTGCATAAATAACACACAGATGCTTAATGAACCTTTTCAAAGACTTAAAAAGTGAATATTGGTTCCAAATATTAGGTATAGAAAATTAAAATTGTAATAAATTAAAACTATACTCAAATATTTGACATAAAAGCAGATCTTTACATAGGCGTTTTCTCTGGAAAAGTGCGGTAATCAAACACGGTTATCATGAGAATTACAATTTAAATGGTAATACTAACCATTGGCAATTTTACCACAGTTTATCGTTATACCGGTAATCGTTACACCCCTACAGGGGTGTCAGACTCATGTTCTTCCGGGGGCCACATCCACATTCAGGCCAATTTAATCTGCAGTGGGCCGGACCAGTAAAATAATAACATGATAACCAATAAATAATGACAACTGCAAATTGTTTTAGTGCAAAAAATGACATTCAGTTATGCCAATATTTACATTTACAAACTAGAAGCACTCGGAGAGCGCAGACCTCCGCCAAGGCTGATCAGTGCCCCCCCCCCGATCACCACCAAAATTTAATCATTTCGTCCTTATCCCATTTCCAACAATCCCTGAAAATTTCATCAAAATCTGTTCATAACTTTTTGAGTTATGCTGCACACTAACGGACAGACAAACAAACAGACAGACAAACCCTGGCAAAAACATAACCTCCTTGGCGGAGGTAACTATCCAAAGAAAAAGGATGTGAATAACCTGAAAAATGAAATTTGTTAAGAAATGTAAGTACAATTTTATCAATATTTTGCCTCGACTTATCATTGATACATGTACATTATAGATCAGATCTACAAAGGCACAAAACATTTAATAACAGGCAGAATATTGTTTAAAATTGCACTTAATTTTCTGTAGACATTTCAGGTTGTTCATATTTGTGCAGGTTATTCACATTTTATTGTTAAAGGATAGTTTCTTAATGTAAATATTTTCACAATTTAATGTTTTTTGCCCTAAATCAAAGAGAAACAATTTATGTTATCATTATTTACAGGTTATTATGATATTTTTGAGTTCAATGCCCTAACTTGCACTTTGCAAATTCATCCCAGACTGGACCCTTTGGCGGGCTGGACCGCGTGTTTGACAGCTGTGCACTAATCTGATCAATACATGTAAATAATTGGTGTAAAATACAGTTTCTGAGCTTTAAATCAGTATCAGATATGACCCATTTGGACGTTCAGAGGCTCCGTAGTTACCATGGAAACACCATCATCTGCTACAACATTGATTCACCAGTAAAACCCATGGCGTTGGATCAGTGACAGTGGATGGACACACTGGGTTTATGATAAATAATGAATGAAAAGAACAAAACCGAATTTAAAAAAATTACAAAATGATAAATAGCACCAAAAAAATTGGCAATAAATGAACTAAAACAAAGTAAAAAAAAAGAATATAATAAGTAACAAAATGAACAAAAACAGCCAACTTGATCATTAAAATGAACAAAAATTAATAATAAGTCAACAAAATAATAAGTTACATGGACAAAAGTAGTCACAAACTGAATAAAATTGAAGAATAGGTAATAAAAGAGGAAACAAAATGTAGAAAAATAAACACAATAAATAACCAAATGAACAAAAACAAACAGCATACGTAAAGCTAATAAAAATAAAAAAAATAATAAAATTTTTTTTACAAAATGATAAATAGTAAAAAAATCAGCAAAAAATGGACTAAAACAAAGTAATAAAGAATAACAAAAATAGCCAACATGATCAGTAAAATGAACAGAAATTAAAAATAAATCAACAAAATTATAAGTTGAACTCTGAACAAAAATGTAGAAAAGAGCATCATAATGAGCAAAATACACACAAAATAATGAAAGCCGATGGTTAGATGTGTTAAAAAATTATTTACAGTCAGAGCAGGAAAAATATTTTATAAATTTAGAGGAAGAACATTTAAAATCAGAGTCAATGTTGAGAAAAAAGAAGCAAAAACCATCTCTGAGGCATTTTAGAAACAAAGATAACAATTACAACCCAAACTAACCAATGCAATGATTTTTATCCCAATATAAAATGATATTATAACATTTGTTTTTCTTGTTTTGTTCAAAAATAAAGCCCTGAATTCCTCCTTTTGTCCGTATATTGCAGATCTGTGTGTGTCATCAGACTCAGATCTGTACAGTTCAGTCTTTTCACCCCCTCGATGGAAAAAACACCATTATTTTTCTAAAATCCACAGATTTATCTGATGTAATAAAATCGACAGTATTTACTGGTTCCCAGACTTGTGTTGGTAGTTGTCATTTGCATGCGTTCCAGAGGTGTTTTTGGGAATAATGGCCTTTCAGTGCGTTCAAAACCACTCACAGTGAACCGTCTGTGGAGGTAGAAGTCTGGGTACAGTACTGACATCATCCTCCTGCACAAAGTCAACCCAGACCAAACAAAGGCTTTCCTGCTGTTTGACTGACACGACCACTGCTGGAAACACACACAAATAAGGCAGGATTATGCACAGTGGGCGCTGCCATGACACCCCAAATTTAGGTGTAGAAAAAGGCTGACAAGTGAATGAAAACAGGCTGAGAATGGAATATGTGCAGGGTTGGAAGGAGTTCAGTAAAAAGGATTACAACGTGTGTGTGTGTGTGTGTGGGGGGGTAATTACCAGCAGGATTTAAGGCATGGATGTCAAACACAGAGGGGGGGCGGGGGGTACGGCAAAAATATCATAACATGAGTTTTTTATGCTTAATGTTTTTCGTTTGGTTTGTTTCTGTGTTTGTTTACACTTCAGCAGTAAAAGTACTGGTTGAATTCAGACCAAACTGGGTTTATAGATTACCAGTGACCCAGAATAGATGGGAATATTTTGGAAAAACTAGGTCAAAGTTAATTCTTTTTTTCTTATTTTTTTTAATTGTTTTCCCATTTACTTATAATGGGCAAAATTTCAAGTAGTTTTTGGTTCTGTTTGTTTGTTTGTTTAACAGTTAAGCAGCAAAACTATTGGTTGAATTCAGACCTAACTGGGTTTATAGATTACCAGTGACCCAGAATAGATGTAATTATTTTGGGATAAGTAGGTCAAAGCTCCATTTTTTAAAAAACTTTATTTATTTATTTTTAAATTGTTTTCATATGTTCAAGTTCAAATTTAAAAAAAAAATTGTTTTCATATGTTCAAGTTCAATTTTTTTTTTTTAATTTTTAAAATTTTTTTTTTTATTGTTTTGCCATTTACTTATAATGGGCAAAATTTCAAATTGTTTTTGGTTCGGTTTGTTTGTTTAACAGTTAAGCAGCAAAACTATTGGTTGAATTCATACCTACCTATTTGGGTTTATAGATTAACAGTGACCCAGAATAGATGTAATTATTTTGGGAAAAGTAGGTCAAAGCTCCAATTTTTTAACTTTTTTTTAAAAAATTGTTTTCATATGTTCAAGTTCAAATGTTTTTTTTTTTGATTTTTTTGTTTTTTTTAGTTGTTTTCAAATGTTCAAGTTAAAATGTTTTTTTTTAAATTGTTTTCCCATTTACTGATAATGGGCAAAATTTCAAATAGTTTTTGGTTCGGTTTGTTTGTTTGTTAACCCTTTAGCAGTAAAATTATTGGTTGAATTCAGACCAAATTGGGTTTATAGATTACCAGTGACCCAGAATAGATGTGATTACGTTACAAAAGTGGGTCAAAGTTCAAAGTTTTTATGAATTAAAAAAAACTTTTCCCATTTACTTCTAATGGATGAAATTTCAAATGTCTATGAAAACATCATTTTGTTTAAATTTACTTCAAACTTGGCTCATATATACAGGGAATTGATATGACATCAGCGCATGCATAGACATGATGACATCAGCTGGATCCATGACAAAATAAGATACAATATGTGTGAGGGGCGGGGCTTGTTGTGTCTGGAACCACTTGTTTGTTTGTTTGTTTGTTTACACTTTAGCAGCAAAACTATTGGTTGAATTCAGACCAAATTGAGTTTATAGATTACCAGTGACCGATAATAGATGTGATTAACTGTCAGTTTTACCAATACTCTGCCTCAGTTGATCATTTCTACATGTACATTAGAACGTACAGGTCAGAGTGGATCTACAAATACACACATACACTATACAAGTTTGGAGTGTTCATTATTTATAGGTTATTTTGTTTTTATTTTACTGATCTGATTCACTTTAGATCATATTGGTCTGAATGTGGAACCTGAACTACAATGAGTTTGAGACAGATGTGAGCAGATAATGTCATATTAAACTGAAATGACATAACATATAATGGACTTTAGTGTCAGTATGAAGTCATCTGAGCAGGAGTAAACCTGATAATAGAAGTGTAAATGTTCTTGTAACTGAACTTTACTGAACTGACTGTGACTGAAATGACTCATTCACACCTTTTGTTTCTGTCCGATGTAAGAAACGTATCAGTTTTTGGATCGGTGTGAACAGACGTAAACAGATCAGGCTCATTCTATCAAATGTTTCAACAGCCTTTTGTGTTTTTTCAAGTGTTGACTGAACATGAACGTATTCAAGGACACAATGAGTCCAAACACTCACACTCAGGGACGCCTCATTTCCTCCGTACTTATCCGTCCAGAGCTGAGGTTTGTGTTGGTGCCGCTGCAGGAAATGAGTGTGTTGGCTGTGCTTCCTGTTCTGCAACGTTCTCAATAGAAACCCAACGGCAAACAGAGGTTTAATGGATCCAAACACAACTGTGGGACTGTTTACTGTTCATCCAAGCAGATACAGACACAGCAAATGCAAATACTGGGGGACATCCCATCACTGCACACGCCAGGATTCAGCAAAAACATGTTAGTAACGCCACAAAAAGAAAGACTGTTCCAAACATTTGGACCAAAATATAATGAAAATGAATAGTTTTAATGTGACAAACTGACAAAAGTGTCACAAAAACGCACTGATTTGAACTGGGGTCATTGTGACTCATTATGTTCAAGTGGAGGGTCCAGCTGAAGGGTTAGAGTGGAATGAGTTCTGTTTACACAACATGATTTTAGCCAGGGTTAGGGTTAGGGTTAACCCAACCAACCAACCAACCAACCAACCATATGACCGACCAACCAACCAACCAGGGGACTAACCAGGCAACCAACCAACCAACCAACCTACCAAATGACCAACCAACCAACCAGGTGACCAACCAACCAACCAACCAACCAACCAACCAACCAACCAGATGACCAACCAACCAGATGACCCACCAACCAACCAGATGACCAACCAACCAACCAACCAACCAACCAGGTGACCAACCAGGCAACCAACCAACCAACCAGGTGACCAACCAGGCAATCAACCAACCAATCAACCAACCGACTGACCGACCGACCAACCAGGTGGCCAACCAGGTGACCAACCAGGCAACCAACAAACCGACCGACCGACCAACCAACCAACCAGGTGACCAACCAGGCAACCAACCAACCAACCAACCCACCAGGCAACCGAACAACCAACGGACCAACCAAGCAACTAATCAACCAACCAAAGAACCAAGTGACTAACCAGCCAACCACAAAAACAAACAAACAGCCCAACAAACCAAACTAACTAACTCGTTTGTTTTTTTGGGTACCTAAACTGATGATAGACTGCAGCTTGATTAGAAAACACTCTTTTTTTTTTTAACATGGTGTTTTCCAAACCAGAACCCTGATGATTTGAATTCATGAAACCCTTCCATCCCTGGTTGAAGATGGGAGACTAAACTGCACAAGAATGCTTTAAAGTACATGCAAATAGTCTGAACTGAATGAATATTGTAGAACTATTTTAATACAAACTTTGGAAATAAATAGTGTTGACGATCATGAATATCTTCTTATGTTCCACACGTTTGTTCTCAGGTTTCCAAACCTCAGATAACACTTGTGTATTTTGTGTTATTTTGTGTGTTCTCTGCATCATCTCATGTGTTTCTGTTGTTTTCTGTGTCTCTGCTGCAGAACGCTGAAGTGTCGGTGTTCGAAGTGAACATTCGCTTCGTTGGTGGTTTGCTTTCCGCCTACTACCTGTCGGGGGAGGAGGTAAGGACCGACCGAAACATCCCCCCAGTGCTGTTTTTATTCATTCATTTTATTACCATCTGCAGCGTGTGATGGAAACAGGTGGAAACTGATTGAATAGAACAAATGATGGCCAGTGGAGATGAGTTAATGAGGCTTTATTTTGCTAGTGGCAAGGTCGGATTAAAGAGTGCAGTCCTGTGATCTGGCTTTTCCCCGATTTCTTATATTGAATTTGTTTGGTTTGGTCTTTAGTCAAAATGACATTCAAAGCTTGTATTGCTCTGTGGATTTGTTGATATTGCAGAAAGGTTGACTTGAAAAGCTGTTGTTTGCTTAAACAGATGTTGTTTGGTTTTTCCCGCTGTGATACTTCGCATTTTTAAGCACAACAGCGACGATATACTGATTAGACAACTGGAGAAGCATGGTTTCTGAGGTATTGCTTTGAATTGGTTAAAGAGTTTTTGTTATTTAATAGACAACGATATGTACAAATTAAATCTTGATTGATGAATATATCATGTGGAGTACCTCAAGGGTCATTTTTAGATCCTCAGTTGTTTATTATGGATATAAGTGACAATTGCACAGAATCACGTGTTGCAATTAGTTTTATTTGCAGATGACATAAATATTATTTTTGTCAGCTATGTATTTAATTAACAATCAGCATGAATCTAGATCGATGAATATAACATGTGGAGTACCTCAAGGGTCAGTTTTCGGTCCTCAGTTTTTAGGAATTGCAGCGGCTGTTGGAAGTGGACATAAAGGAAATAAATACAGTAAAAAAGTGGTTTGATGTAAATATATTGTCTTTAAATTTGAACAAAACTGGATTTATGTTTAAATTTAAGGGAAGGATTAGTAACGTAAACATAAAAACAGTCAGTGTAATTAAAATCCTTGATGTGCTTTTATTTTATTTTCTATTTTGAGCTGAATACAGTAGAAATGTGGGTTCAGTCAGCCTTTTTGGGGGTGGGGGGTGCTCCTGACTCGCTTTTATTCATAAAAATGACAGTCGAGACGTTCCACTGGGTTCTAGCTCTACTTAAATATCAGCGTTTGCTCTGTGTCGATGTCAGTGAATGTGCTTTTTTTTTTTTTTTTTTGAGTGAATGTGCTTTTTTTTTGAGTGAATGTGCTTTTTTTTTTTTTGAGTGAATGTGCTTTAGTGACATCGGCAGAGTTTGAACGCTCACATCTGCCTCTTCAGCGCTGAAGGAGGGGTTTCACATGCACTCACACCTCCTCAACAGGTTTTTTATTCTTTATCGCTTTAATTACACACCGCACTCAACACACATCCCAGTTAATCGTTTTTTTTTTTTTTTTTAAAGGGCAATTTGTGAGTTATTGACTGCTATTAAATGTGCAGTTTGAGGTTTTTCCTGTTTTTTTGAGTCTTTAAGGCTTAACTGGTTCATATTCTCAGCTCAGTGTTTCCAGAATTTGGTGTTTTTCTTGATTTTACTGCCGCATATTTGAATTTTGACCAGATGTTACATTGTGACCGCTCCCCCGAGGTGGAGGCAAGGGCTATTGTTTTTGGTTCAGTTTGTTTGTTAACGCTCTAGCAGCAAAACTATTGGTTGAATTCATACCAAATTGGGTTTAAAGATTACCAGTGACCCAGAATAGATCTGATTACATTTTGGGAAAAACAGGTCAAAGTTTAAATTTGTCAGATTTTTTTTCTTTTTTTTTTTAAACTTTTTATTTAGATTTTTGCACAATATGAAACAGAACAAAACTAAACATCTGAGACAAGACATAAATAAAAATAAATAAATTACACCACATAGTATTATTATTGTTACAAATATTATACTACATCTATAGATACATTGCCAAATATCGAAATAATCATATATTTGTATACATATGCACACATCTATATAAATACAAAACACCTCATGTCAGGGCTTATAAGAGTAATTCTCGTCAACAACCCAAAAAGTTTAATTATACAAATAGTCTTGGACCATGTGCCATCTCCGCTTAAAAAGATCCATTTTCATTTGTAATGATGCGGTCGTCCTTTCCACAGTGTACACTTGTTTCAGTCTTTGTTTCCATTCTATTACCGTTGGTGATCTGACACTCTTCCAATTTACTGTTACTATTTTTTTAGCAATCAATAGTAAAATATGTCAAATATATCTCTGCTCTGCATTAAAATCATTGACCAGTATGACTCCAAGTAAATAGAACAAAACATTTGAAGGGACTTCTCTTTTTACAATTCTTTCAATTTCTTCTTTGATATTTTTCCGGTATATAAACAAGCTCGGACAGTCCCAAAATACATGTGTATGGTCACCTGTTTTACCACAATTTCTCCAGCATAAAGCTGTAGATGGATCCTTGACAAAATAAGTGTTTTTTTTTTTTTTTTTTTTTTTTTAATCTTTTTTTTCCTATTTACTTATACTGGGCAAAATTTCAAATGTCTGTAGCAGCAAAACTATTGGTTGAATTCATACCAAATTGGGTTTATAGATTGCCAGTGACCCACAATAGATGTGATTACATCTTGGGAAAAGTAGGTCAAAGTTTAAATTTTTATGAATTTTTAAAATCTTTTTTTTTTTTCATATTTACTTATAATGGATGAAATTTCACATCTATAAAACATCAATTTGGTTTAAATTTACTTCAAACTTGCCACATATATAGAAGCAATTGACATGCTGACATCACTACACACATAGACATGATGTCATCAGGTGGATCGATGACAAAATAAGATACAATACTTATGAGGGGCGGGGCTTGTTGTGCCTAGAACCACTTGCTATTTTTTCCAATTCAAAATTTCTGATGTTTTTGTCATATTTAGACCAAAAAAATTCTCTTTTAATTTTGTTTTCTCCTATTTCTACTATAATCTAATCTAATCAAAGTATAGTTGTAATATTTTTTTCCCCTTATTTGTTTATTTCAGTGCATATTAATGAATGAACAGTAGAATATTGTTGTAAATACACTGCGGTTAGCTAATATCCCTCTGTATTATAAGTATTATTAACAGGTTTTGTACCTCTGCACATCTTCTACTTAAGCCTCGACACTGAAATGTATAAATATTTTAACCTATAAAACCTTATATTCAATATTGGAGGATTAAAAATATTGCTTATTAAAATTTCCCTCCACCCACATCCATAAAAAAAATAAAGCATGGAAACACAAATCACATTTTCCTCTCCTTCCTTTTCCTCTTATCTGTGTTTCTGCAGTAATTCTGGACTTAACCAGCTCTTTAAATAGTAGAATATGAAGAAAACATATATTTCTGTGGCTTCATTCTCAATTATTTACCATTAATGTGTAATAAAACTATATTTATAAGTGTATTTCTAAGAGTTCAATAAGTGAAATTTGCCATGGACATCACATGCTGCTTGATATTTATACTCCCCCCCATTTCAGTCTCAGTGCCCCCCTCTTAGGTTTCTCATTCCAAACGCCCCCCCACGGTGTCCCAAAGCCCCCCTTGAGAAACACTGGCCTACACATAAATATAGAGCAGAAACACCTCAGATCTGTGTTTGAAGGACCCTCTAAATCCAACCCGTCTGTACAGAAATCTGAATGTGTTGCATCAGACTGGATCTCATCTCATTTTACAGTCACATTCTCAGTTGTCTCTGAACCCCAGTTTCAAACGTCTTTTATAAAAGTGTGGAAACTCGTGTGTCGGGTCGTCTGATCCGATAAAAGCCTCCACATTAAAGCCCAACCCCAGGCTCCTCGTCATGTGTTGGAGTCCATTTCAGTTTTTATGGGCGTTGATGGGAGCCTTGAAGTAGCAGGTCAGGGCTCTGTTAAGGACGGATGGGGGGGGGGTGATGGGTGGACCGAAGGACAAAGGGACTGGAGACGCTGTCGGTTTGGTACCGGATTCAGAGTCTGTCCCATTGAGATTCAGTAAAACAGTTGATAACAATATATTAATAACAGGCGATAATGGAGTAAAAACACAAAATAATGACAGAAGTTTGATTAAAAAGTGTAATGTATATTTGTATTTTAACTAGTGCTGGGCAGTGATTAAAAATTTTAATCGCAATTAATCATGTGGATTTCTGCAATTAATCACGATTAATTGCATAGTTATACTGGGGGGGGGGTTGCCAGAATCAACAGCGTGTATTTCCTTTCAGTGGTATTTCAGGCTACTCCGGTGATATAAAATAACTGCACATGTCAGTGCTTCCAAACACCTGTGTCCCCCCCCCCAACATCTGAAGACATTTCAAATGAAAATGTCCATGGAACAGACCGCTACTGTTACACATGTTTATGTCCACACATGTTTATTTACACTTGTGAGTGATTAACAGGAGTCTTAGTCCCACTAATCAGTACTAATACTAATAAGCCCAATAATATGTGATGTTCAGTTGTTCAAAGTAAACAAAGGGGGCCCTCTAGTGGTGGGAATAAGTGTCACTAATGCATGTTTTGTCCTTGCGGTGTTCCTGTAGTCGGTTCAGACATAAGAAGGAACTAACAGACACGTTTCTTTCACTCTGTTTGTATGGCCCCAAAAACGTTTACCTGTGAGTATTTTCTGTTCAGTTGTTGTCAGAAGGAATAGTATCAAATATCTCTGATGTGAACCTTTGTTGTTGGATAAAAAGACGTTGTAAATCTTAAATTAATCTGTAAATGCTAATCGTTAGCGTGTCTATAAATTTTCCCATGCAAGTTAGCATTGAGCTAGCAGTCTTTTTCCCATTCATTTAAATGTATAATGCCATGTAAATGTACTAAGGCAGTGAACAGAACTCAGACATATTTAGTTTGTATGTGTCAGTTTTACACTGAGTCTACAGGAACAGATTTGGACACAAGTTTTGGGCGTCCGGCTTTTCTTGGTAAACCTGTTGTCTATCTGCAGCTAATCGCTACACGCACACAAGCAGAAGAATAGGAGTTAGAATAAAACGGCATTAACGGGAGATTTTAAAAAATTGTCGGTGTTATTTAATGAATGCGTTAACGCGGTAATAATGCGTTCACTTGCCCAGCCCTAGTTTTAACCCATAAAGACCCAGAGCTACTGTTGTGTCAGTTCCCATATTATTTTTTCTCTCTATTTAACCTTTCTTTAGTGATTTATCACCATTTATTATCATATTATCATCTTGATTTTGCATTTTTTAAGGGTGTATCAGGTACTTTTCTATATTTCGTTGGTTTAGTCGATGGTTATTTGGTCAGAAACAAAGAAAACTGAAGAGAAAGGGAGTTTTTCAGTAAAAATCCATCAGTAATTGAACATGAACCCAGTGTGTCTGTTCACTGACATTTATCAAATTCCATCAGTTTATGATTTTATTTTTCAATTTTATTCAGTGTGTCTTATTTTGTTCTTGTTGCTTTTTTTTCATCAATTTTTAAATTCATTTTGTTCATTTTATTGATGACTGGCTGATTCATTAATTTTCTTGCTTCATTTACTCTTTTTTTTTTTTTTTTTTTACTTCATTTCAGTCATTTTTTTGCTTGTTTTTTTCAATGTCACTTATTACTGGCATTATTTATTTAATGAAAAAATAAGCATCTTCATCTGCTGTGAAGTGTGAAGTGTTGTTTTTTCTATTTTATTATTATTATTTTTACATTTTCTTGAGTCTTTCATCATTTTATCTTCAATTTTGTTCAGTTTGTGTCTCATTTTGTACATGTTAATCATTATTTTGTTGCTTTATTATTCATTTTTGCTCATTTAATTGAGTACTTTGGCTGTTTTCACTTATTTTGTTGCTCATTTTAATGTTGTTTTTTTTTTTTTTAATTTAATTTAGTTAATTTAGCTCTTTTTTATTTTGGAAGTGTTTTCTTCTTTTTTGTTGATTTTATTTATTTTCTAATATAAAAACCAGTGTCATTGATCCAACTCCGTGGGTTTTACTGGTGAATCCTGTTGTAGCACAAGACAGTGTTTCCATGGAGATGATGGATGGATTATAAACAGCTGGGAAACTGCATTTTACCTGAATTATTTACACGTATTGATGGGATTAATGGATCCGAAATGGAAATAGTTATAGTTTTGTCACCGGTGGCTGTTTAGGCCTTTGAAGGTTAAATAATGAGACCAGTGTTTTATGTGTTTTTTACTTGTATTTTTATGAAGAGCCTCTTCAATGTCCTCGCTGACTCCATTCTTGTCATTTTCCATGCAGGGATGCAACCAAAATAATGATCTTCACAATGAGTATTTTTGGAAAAACGCAGTTGATAAAAGCTCTTGTGCATAAAGCAGATGCGCTGCAGTGATGCGGAGCCGGCTGCTGTTTTTGTGATGAACTAGGTTAATTGAACACTACATCTGCATTATGTAACGGCAGGTTTGGACCGTCTATTTAAGGAAACAGCAGAAGATGTTCAGCCCTGACAAACTGATCAGAGACAGTTCAGATCCAATACAAAAGCCTGACAGACTTCCACCTGCAGACGTTCTGACTTCGTTTTACTTTCCTTTCAAAGAGGCCTGATCTTTTAATGAAAATTTGATCAGTAAAAGTCGTGCGGTCGGACAGCGTTCACCCCGACACACGGCTTTTAACGTCCTCCTCTGCAAACCAATTATATCCTGTAACCTCCTGCACTGATCACAGGACGGAAATAAGAGCAGGAATGGAGAGGAGGAGCGAACTAAAAGACTTCCCGTTTGGAAGAAGAAGAATTTATGGAGGAAATGAGGACGAAAACAGGGTAAATATGAAAATATAGACCAGACCGACAGACAAATAAGAAGGAAGTTCTTCATAAGTGAAGGTAGATGCATGAATTTAAGGATTTGAATAGAAAATACAGAATTATATCCAAACATTCAAGAAGTTTTTGCCTGTCACTTGTAATTTTTAGGAAAAATCTCTGATTGCAGCCTCTTAAATGTGAATATTTTCTCATGGGTTTTGGATTTTAACCCTTAAGTGGTTGAAATAAGTGAGTCAAAACAACCTGGTGAGGTGGTTTTCTTGTAAAAAAAAATAAAATAAGATACAATTCGACTCACTCACTAAATGGATGTTGACATTGTTCTACTGCTGTTGTATATGGTAAATTATACACTATGCATACTTTACTTTTCAAAGTTTCAAAGTATATTTAAAAAAAAAAAAAAAACACAAAAAAATATTTCAAATCTGTGGACCAAAATATAATACAAATGATTATTTTTAACCAGACAAAATGACAAAAGTGTCATAAAAACACACATAAAACTCACAAAAAATGACAAAATAGGTCATTTTTTACCCATTCATGGAAGAGTGTGATCTCCAGACACTCTCACATCTAAGGGTTAAAACCTTTTTAACATTTTCAGACATTTTTTTAACTAAACAATGAAGCGATTAATTGGGAAAATAATAAACAGGTCACGTTGACAATGAAAATAATCACGAGTTGGAGCCTGAATGACGTTAAAACCATCATTTTCTTCATTAGATGGACTTAATGTGTAGGTTTATGATATAAATGGACAGAAAACAGTCACAGTTCTGAGTCCTAAACTGAAGTGGATCCTCCTGACTGCTGTAGTTCTACTGAGTTCAACTGAAATGACTGTCTATTCCACATTAATCTGAATGTCATTGTCGTTATTGGAGATGAGATTCATCCTCTCAAACCTCATTCAGTGCTGATTACAATAACCCACAATGATAACGCCTGTGATACAGTCTAATCCTGCCCTTGTGTCTGAGTGTTTAATCTGCTGACGGCAGCCATCGCTGTCCCACAGCGCCCAAATAAAGACGTAATCCTGGCACCGAAAACGCCAAAGAAGAGCTGGGTTTGAGGAGGTGTGAACAGATAAGCGATTAGAGTTAAAGAAGTCATGGTTCTGTCTGGCGTTTGGGTGGCATTTCGAAGAAGAATGGATGCGTTTATGGACATGAGTTATGGGAATAGTTAATGACGGCACTGATTTTATTTTAAAAAAACAGCTCAGGATAAAAGACAAGGACTGTAGTTTGTGGTTAAATGACAGTTTAACCTCTGGAAGTAAAATAATATCCAACAAAAAACACAAAGGATTCTACAGGTATTTGGTTGTTAGGAATATCTCCCGTTTTTCCTCATCTATGGAAAAAGCAGGATTTTACAAAATAAATGAATGTAAAACTAATGTAACTGATAAAAAAATGACTTTAGATTTAAGTGTATTTAGTCCCCAGTGATCAATGTAATGCAATTACTTTTATCACCTCTGGCAGGAGGGATTGTGTTTGCTTTGCTTTGTGTGTTTACATGCGTGTGTGTTTGTTTGTTTGTTTGTTAGCAGGATAACTCGACAAGATATGGACAGATTTTCAGGGAATGTTGATACTGGCACAAGGAAGAAATGATTAAATTTTGGTGGTGATGGGGGGGGGCGCAGATCTGTCTTGGCGGAGGTCTGCACCCAAACATCCACCTTCGACCAAAACCATCTGATCTAAACTGTTTAGTACCTGGATCCCGGATGAGCCCCCACATTTTTGGCAATCCAGCTCAAATAAACAGCAAATAAAAGAGAATCGCACATGACATCTACTGATTTAAAGTGTTTAATACCTGTTGATCCACTAATTCTATCAGTACATGTAAATAATTGGTGTAAAATACAGTTCTTCATCTTTTCATGGTCATTAGATATGACCCATTTGGACGTTCAGAGGCTCTGTAGTATAAAATAAACACCAAAAATGAACAACAATAAATAGAAAGAAAAGGTATAAAATAATGAGTTACAACATTTTACTATAATGAAGTTTAAAAAAAAAAAAAAAAAAAAGACTAAATCAAGCAAAGAAATGAACAAAAACAGACAGTCATCAATAAAATTAACAAAATATATAATAATTAATAATTAATGGACATTCAGAGGCTCCGTAGTTACCATGGAAACACTGCCATCTTCTACAACGTTGATTCACTAGTAAAACCCATGTAGACGCTTATTTTATGTTTAATGAATCATATTTGAAAAAGTCTCTTTTTCCTCAGTTTTCTGTGTTTTTGATGTAATAACCATTGACTTTAATCTGAGTTTGTATGAACATCTACATGATCAGTACTTTAAATATTCAAACATACCTGATTTTCCTCCAGAAAAATGTAAAATACAGAGGATTCTTTTGTAATAAATGGTATTAAATTGCTTAGGAAATGTAAATATATATTTAAAAAATCATAATTAACTTTAATCTGAGCTTTTATGAACATCTACATGATTAGTACTTTAAATATTGGAAAATACATGATTTTCACTTAAAAATGTAAAATACAGAGGATTATTTTGTAATAAATGGTGTTAAATCGTTTAAGAAATATAGAGAAAAAAATCACCATTGACTTTAATCTGAGCTCGTACGAACATCAATGTGATCAAAAGTTTAAATATATTAAAATACCAGATTTTCACTGGAAAATGTAAAATACAGAGGATTCTTTTGTAATAAATGGTGTAAAATTGCTAAGGAAATATAGGAAAAAAAATCACCATCGACTTTAATCTGAGTTTGTATGAACAGTTACATGATCTGTAATTTAAATATAGGAAAATACATGACTTTCACAAAAAAAACGTAAAATGCAGAGGATTATTTTGTAATAAATGGTGTTAAATCGCTTAGGAAATGCAAAACAGAGAAAATCACCATAAACTTTAATCAGAGTTTATATGAAGAACTACATGATTAATACATTAAATATTGGAAAATACCTGATTTTCACTGGAAAAATGTAAAATACAGAGGATTGTTTTGTAATAAATGGTGTTGGATCACTAAGGAAATATAGATTTAAAAAATCACCATTGACTTCAATCTGAGCTCGTACGAACATCCATATAATCAGTACATTAAATATTTGAAAATACATGATTTTCACTAGAAAAATGTAAAATACAGAGGATTATTTTGTAATAAATGGTGTTAAATCATTTAAGAAATATAGAGGAAAATATCACCATTAACTTCAATCTGAGCTCTTATGAACATCCATATGATCAGAAGTTTAAATATAAGAAAATACCTCATTTTCACTTAAAAATGTAAAATACAGAGGATTCTTTTGTAATAAATGGTGTTAAATCGCTTTGGAAATGTTAAATAAACTAGAGTCTGACTGGGTCTTTATGGGTTAAACACCTATTTCAGATAAACAGAGTTATGGAAAATTGGTCAGTGTTTCCTTTGTTGCCTCGTAGAACAGCCTCAGTGTTCCGTCTGTATTTATGACATCAGTTTAATCAGTGTTATTCTGTATTTATGACATCAGTTTAATCAGTGTTATTCTGTATTTATGACATCAGTTTAATCAAACCCTGTCCGTCTGCAGCTCTTCTTCTAAAGTGGTGCTTTTCATCTGGACTGGTCTTAAAGCTGAAGGTGGACACATTCATTCTGTCTGTACAGGAAGAAAAAAAAAACCTGCAGAGTTAAAATGAGAGTTGAAGCGTTCAGATGAGCTATTATCATGGCGTCCTTTCACTCCTGTGGATGACGGACTGGACCTCCACAGAACCATTAAAGTTCACTTCTATCAAATATGAAACTTCAGCAGCCATCCAAAGAGAGCATTTATCAAAATGATGGTCTTTACATTGGCTTTTTCCTGCCATTTATTTCTGTCGGAGCTTCAGCAGAAGGATATGTATCAGGAAGGTAAGGCAACTTTATTCATACCCAGTATTTTATGGACAAAGGACGGAAGAAAATGAAACTAAGATGGTGAAGTCATGAAATATAAGAGCATTAAAAAGCCTTTATGTTCGCTACAGGAGGAAGCAGGACTACACTGAGTAAGGTTAATAGAAGTGGACGCAACTTTAAAAAAAGCAGAGAATGTCAAAATAAATGCAAATTATACAGTTGTTTACATGAAATAATTTTTTTTACCAGAATTTCTCATATGCTGCATTATTCTGGATCATCTTATCATTGATTGATGATCAGTCTTAAGTATTATTTCAATCTTAGCCCCGGTTAAAACGTTTATTTCAATTACAACTAATGTGATGCTAACCGCTAATGTTTACAACATATAAGTGGATATAAATACAAGTAAATATGCATCTTGTTTGGGAATTTTCCTGAAAATGTGGTAAAAATGTGTTACAGTATTACGTCAAATATTTAATAAAGTATTACCTCAGGCCTTTATTGAATATGGTTTGTATGACCTGTAGATCAGACGCAACATTGAAAACACATCTTGTCAAAATATATGCAAATTATACATTGTTTACATAAAATAATCCTTTTTTTTTTTACCAGAATTTCTCATATTCTGCATTATTCTCAATCATTTGATCATTGATTGATGATAAATCTTAAGTATTATTTCAATCTTAGCCCCATTTAAAATATTTACTCCAATTACAACTAATGTGACGCTAACCGCTAATGTTTACAATATATAAGTGGATGTAAGTACTGATAAATATGCATCTTATTTGGTCATTTTTCTGAAAATATGGTAAAAATTTGACATTTGTGCATAATGTCAAAACAAATGCAGATAATGTAATGAAAGCTCTATTAATACTATTAATTAATTGTGTAATAATGCTGGAAGTCTATAATACATTAGAATCTAGCTTTGTTTTGATGAAATAATCCGTTTTTAACAGAATTTCTGATCATCTGCATTATTCTCGGTCTTCTTGTCATTGATTGAGGAAGTCTTAAGTATTGTTTTCGTCTTAGCTGTAGTAGCCCCAGTGCAATGCTAACTCCGATTACTGCTAATGTGACGCTAACTGCTAATATTTGTGACGTATAAGTGGATAGAAATACAAGTAAATCTGCTAAACAGGAGGTACAGGGCCTTTATTGGAGAAGGTTTGCAGAAGCTGCAGGTCTGAGGCAACATTTAAAAGCATATTGTGTCCAAATAAAAGCAGATAATAGAATTAAAGCTCCGTTCGTACAATAATGCAGGAGGCTCACACTGCAATTAGAGCTGATTAATTAAAGACTTAAAGGATTCCTATTCAGGTTTGTTTAGACGCAGTAACATCACTTACACCATTATCAACAACACCTACATGACTGAAACGGCTCCAATTTACTAATTAATAAATCAGAGCCATGCATAAAACATGCCAATACCAGAAAGCTAATTAAAGCTGATGGTCCTGTGCATATGTTCAGTCAGATTAGCTCTGCTTCCGTCATTAAAGGCACGAGTTGGACGAACATGACTGGTCTTTTCCTGGACGACGTGATGCCTTCTGCGTAGATCTGCCTCGGACTGATGGGCTTGGCGTGGGTCGGCCGTTTTCACGGACGTCTGCGCGCATTAGCTGAACGTCGGCTTCCACTCGGACGGGCCCAGATCCATTACCTGAGAGGGTTTATTGTCAGTGATTGATCAGACAGTGCACGGTCTGGAGGAGACGGCGCAGATTCAACCCACGCCAGTTCTATCCGCTAATTGATTGGCCTCAATTAAGATGGCTTTCCTCCCAAGTACATCCACAGAACTGTGCACGGCTGTGTTCTGCAACCAGGACGCATTCATCTGCTCCCATCGGACAATTAACCGTCACTGATACTGTTTGAAACGTAGAGCGAGTGGGCCGCCATAGGCCGCAATAGACGACATTATTCTGGGGTCAGTCAAGGAGATGAGGACGTCTGTTATGTGGATGGAAGAGATTATACAGAAATAGGACTGAAACCTACCTTTAGGACAGAATACAACACAAGACTATACATTAGAATACAATACAGCACAATACAATACATCATGATACAATACAATGCAACACAATACATTATGATATGATATGATACAATACAATACAATACAAAATAGTACAGTACAATACAATATAATACGTTATGATACAATATGATAGAATACAACACAATATTTGAGTCCATATCATGCATAAATAAGTTGATGACAGAGCTGTTCTACATTCATCCCACTATATTTCACTCCTGTCTTTCATAAAATGTCCATGATGATGATGATGATGATGATGATGATGAAATTCTTTCTTCAGTCGTCACATAATAATCAGTGTCAACAACAACAACACTTCAAACATTACAAACATTACCAACAGGTGAATGTCTGAACAGGCCCAGGCAGAAGCAGAATGCTTGTATTCATGCCTGTCCTACAGAACACATGCAGCTACCCAGCATCCAACAGAGGAAAAAGAAAACAACAATGTATCCAAACAAACAAACAAGCGAAGCATAAAAAGGTGAAAATAAACCAGAGAAATAGAAAATGTAGAATGTTTAACCCTTTCATGCATTAATTGTGAGAACTTTAGTCAAGATTTTTTTCTTCAGTGTTTTTATTCCTCCTTAGGCATGAAAAAAACAATGCGATCAAGTTTTTTTCTTCTGTGGAGTTACAAAAATATCCATGCATTTAATTTTTGAAGTAAAGAAATGTGTTTAAAACCCAATATCAGAGAGGGATATGAAAACAATGAAATAAAAACATGTTTAATGCTGCTAATCTGATGTCGTCTCACATTTTAACATATTCTAATGCTATTAATTCCTCACTTCATCGAGATAATATGCCAAAAAAAAACTCCTTGTCTAACAAATAACAACTGATTTACACACAAACATGTTAGTGCAGATCAGGTTTATCAAGAACAGCAAAGTTACGGTAATGGTCTGAATGTCAGGATGTGAGATGATGTGTAAGTGTCCACTGTGTTGGCTGATATGGAACTAAAACAACTAAACCCATGAATATACAAGAGAACAGCTGCAGAAGAACTGTCCACTGGAGTGACCTATGCATGAAAGGGTTAATGTAGAATCAAAAATAAATAATTTACCTATTACTTATTAGAGCTTAACAATTGTATCCTTCAAAAATTGCCTTACGTACCATTGTTTTAAATATCACAAATGGACTACACATTCTTAAACCCATGCTGGATTCATTCCATAGTTTTCACTCCAACAACAGATGAACGTCTGCTTTTTGTCTCTTTTTTAGCTTTTTGTACGACAAATTTACAAGCATCTTGCAAATCATATTTAGGCTCATGTGTTGAGAAGAACCTTTGTACACAGATGAAACATGAGAAAATGTCCTTCATTAATTAGATTATTTTTTATTTTCCATCCAATAGACCACTTCAGAGTCGATGTCGCAGTCTACGTCACCGCAGTTTAGTGGCAGAAAAACACTGTACATGAATTGGGGTTAAAAAAAAAAAAAAAAAGAGATCCGAGAGAATAGTAGGTTGTCAGAATAGAAATGCAAAAAAAAAGCAACTTTCACTTTTACTGAAAACTGTTGTTATAGATTTGAGTCAAAGGCTGAATCCCAATCCACCCCTTGGCCCCTCCCCCTTACCCCTACCTGCCCGTTTAGCATGTACACGTGAAGTTACAGTGTTGTCCCGATTTTCAATTAGACGGAGGGCTCGAAACGGAGATGTTTCAGGACCACACTACGAACAGAGGGGTAGGAGAAATATCCCATAATTCTGTTCCAATCATTGACAAGATGGCGGTCAGCACAGTACAAAAGTGAGCAGCAGTGTGAGGAAACAAACACACACGCACAGATTTTCTTCGTAAACAACTTAATCGTTTGATCGTCCGTTTAATGCTCTTTCACTGTGTTATAGATCGCATTTCTGTGGTTTATAGTTGATAGACGCTAAAAAATAACCAAAGCCCGTGGAACAGAGACGGTTACAGCTGCTGACGATGTGGGGTTGTGAGAAAATATCGGTTCTGCAATATATCGCGATATTTCATTTCACAAGACTCTAAAACCAACATTTACATTTACAAAGAGAACAATTTGCAGTTGCCATTATTTATATGTTATGATGATAGTATTTTGCAGGTCCAAACCAGTTGAGATTGAATTGGTCTGAACGTGGAACCTGAATTCCAGTGATTTTTCAGATCTTAGCGTCATTTTTACATTTCACAGGCCGGACCGGACCGGACCCTCTGCTGGGCCGGATTTGACCCCCCAGGTCTGTAACAGTGAACCGTTTGACCCTGTTTTCTGTCGATACCTGGTTCTCAAACACAAACACAAACCTCCCACCCTGTAATCCTATCTCCATCCTCCTGCCGGCCACACCCACCACCTGAAACGACCGCGCCATAAACGCACCGTCCGCAGCGTATGGGCGGAGCCAGGCTTCTATCTTCCACCCCCAGGAAATCTCATTCACTCAGTAAGAAAATTGGTTTTGGTGGTGGGATGGAAACACAGCCGCCACCCCTGTCCTGGTCTGCTCCATGGTTAACCCCCCCCCCCAGTACAGGTTATTTACCAAAGCACAGAGAAGGAATTTCCTGGATCTCTGTCTTAATCTGTTTGTGAGGCGGTCTAATCTGTTCTGAGGAGTGGGAGCTGGACTACAGATGGAAGGAGGATTGAGGACACACACTAAAACACACACACACTAAAACACACCCACACACACACTAAAACACACACACACAGTCCACCTTTACCCTCGCCTTCATTCCGTTGTGATCGGTTCAGTCTTTTTTTTTTTTGTTCATATTGGCCGTGGATGGAGATGGAACGGTCCACATCTGAACATCTGAACACAGAACAGCTCAAACCAGTGTTTAATGTCATTTTTTCAGGAATAAAAGGAGAAAAAAAAACAATTATACTCAGATTATTTTAAATAGAGTACAGATACACACCAAAAAAACTACCAGTTTCTTTATAATATGGCTTTGATTACTTGATAATAATATTTTAATGATCTGTGGTTAATAAATAAAATATAAATCTTATTTGATTTTAATTCCAATTCTATATTTGTATTAATATTGATATAAATACCACATTTCTGACTTTTTTCCTCTATTTCATTTTTCACTGGTTTGTGTTGTTTTTCTTTACTAATTTCCCCACAGTGGGATCAAGTCTTGTCTTATCTTGTCTTGTCTTAATTTATCTTAATTGTTCTTGTCTTATCTTACTTTAAATTATTTGAAATTATCTTTTCTTGTCTTATCTTAAATTATCTCATTTTGTTTTGTCTTATCTTATCTAATCTTATTTTAAATTGTCTTATCTTTTCTTATTTTATCTAATCTTATCTTAAATTATTTTATCTTATCTTTTCTTGTCTTACCTTTAAATTGTCTTATCTTAAATGATCTAATCCTATCTTAAATAATCTTACCTTGTCTTATCTTAAATTATTTAATCTTATCTTAAATGATCTTATCTTATCTCAGTAGTAGTTTATGCTGAACATGTATAAATAGAGACTATATGAACATTATTAAACAATAACAAGAAAAGATTATGTTGAATTCAAAAGGAGACGTTTAAGAATGAGTGTCTAAGGGCTTTTAAATAGTCCAGTACTGCAGTAACAGTAGTACTGAGGGTGGGGTTTTCTTTGGGGGGGGTGGGTCTAAGGGGTTAAGTACTGCAGTAACAGTAGTACTCAGGGTGGGGTTGTGTCTGGGTTCAGTTTCCTGTATCAGTAACGTGTGTTCTATTATGGGATGGTCGTCAGGTCTGATTAAAGCAGTCAAAGGTAGTCCACAGGGGGGGGGTGTAAACAAAAGCCGGTCGGTGTTTTTCCAGTAAAAGAACAGAAGTCAGTTCAAAGTGAACAGTGCCATCCAAAGTAAAGCTGTTGCGTTCGTCCTGGAAGCAGACAGAAGTCGGTCTGCGGAGGCTGCGAACACGGCGCTGTCGAGGTTTACTTTGAGCGGCTGTAAGACCACGGAGCACCATGAAATATGAATGATGTAAAACAGGCCAAAACAGCCCCTGCACAGGCTCATGTTAGGAAAGGCACAGACGGTTCACATGAAAGCAGCGTTTATTTAAAGAACCTTTCACTACATCAACGTTTAATCAAGTAATACTGGATTTTTTACAGGAAACTTATTGTGCATCTGTCTCATTTATGACCCTCCAGCTAAAAATGGACATTAAAAAACACTCTAAAATCATCTAATATCAATATTTTTTCTGCATAAATCCCTCAAACCACTTCAGGTCTCCTCAAAACTATCAAATGTTCAATAATTGTCAGGATTTTAACCTTTTAAATGCCGGTTTGAATACATGATACCACAAAATAAAACACAAAATATGAGACATTTTGGACAGATGTGGTGTTTTATATCAGAGTCGTGGACATTTCAAATATTAACAATAACTCTGAGTTCACCGCATTAGTAGTTTTGGACCCTCATGGGAAAAAATGTCCCATTGACTTAATATTGAAACCAGGTTTTTTAATCTCACAGAAAAAATCACCATTACTGCTGATTAATATCACATCCCCCCAGCATGTATTATATGGAAAATATCTCATATTTTGTGTTGATTTTTAATAAAGCAAGTGGAATCAGGTATTCAGACTGGAATATAAAGGGTTAACCCTTTAAATGACAGTTTGAATCCCTAATTCGACTTGTTTTATGAAAAAAACCCAACACAAAATACAAGATGTATAGATAGAGTTTTGGACATGTCAAAGTTTAACTCTAACTCTGACTTCATTGTGTTTAAGCCTTAATGATCCCTCTGGTCATTTTGGTCCATTTTTATTGTTTAAGTTGTTCAATCTAATGGTTTATGTCTGGAGACCCTGAAAACAAAGAATCACATACCAAAAATTGCTATAAAATCATCATACATCATACAATTTTCCTGTTTTTTTCTGCATACATTTCTTAATCCACTTCAGCTCTACTGAAAGCTACCAAATCTCAACAATTTTCAGGATTTTAACCCTTTAAATGCCAGTTTAAACCCCTGATTCCACTTGTTTTATTTAAAAAACAACACAAAATATTAGATATTTTCCGTCAGAGTCTTTGACATGTTAAAGGTTGACACTAACATTGACTTCATTGCTTAAGTATTTGTTCTGTGAGATTAAAAAATGTGGTTTCAACGTAAGCCAACGGGACATTTTTTTGCCATGAGAGCCAAGAACTACTAAGGAAATGAAATCAGAGTTATTGATATATATCAGGTTTATTATACACAAAACCGTAAATGTAAAAAAACTACTATGAAATCATCACATATGAATTTTTTTTCCTGCTTTTTTTCTGTATAAACCTCTTAAACTACTTCTGCTCTGCTCAAAACGACCAAATGTTCAAGAATTTTCAGGATTTCAACCAAAAACATGATTGGACTTCTTTTATTTAAAAAAAAAAAAAAAAAAAGAAAAGAAAAAAAAGATATATATATAAAATACATGTTGGAGGGATGTGTCATTGTTTAATACACTGGTCTACAAGGAAAATGCTTCCAGAATAAAAGTAATGAAATTTTACCACATGAGAGTCACTGATAAAGAAAAATCAAGTCAAAAATGCTGGTTGGCTGAACTTTCCAAGATACAGCCTTGGGTCAAAATGTGAAATTCAAGAATTAACGAGAGAATGGGTTTGACTCAAAAGGAATATTTGTCTCAGAGCAACAACATCTACTTCAAAACACTGTCTGCACATTAGAATACATTCACTTTACAGGTTCTGTTTAGTGGAAGATTTATAAAACTGTTACATAAATGTACATAAACCAATATATATGTGGAATAACACTGTATCATATACCTTGAAAACATCAGCAAACCGGCACTTTTGTCATTTATTTTCCAATTAATCTTATTAAAATACGTAACATTTAGCACATTTAATGTCTGAAGTAAATCATTTCTAAAAAATTGTAGACCAGTGATATCAGAGTTTTGGACATGTCAAAGATTAACACTAACACTGATTTCATTACATTTGTAGGGTTAAAAAAAGGTGGTTTCAGTAGAAGTCAATGGGACATTTTTGCCATAAGAGTCAAAAACTACTAATGCGGTGAACTCAGAGTTATTGATCGATATATTATGTTTCTTTTTAATTAAATGCCAGGTCTATTATACACAAAAATGTAGATGTAAAAACTGCTATGAAATCATCATGTATCACTATTTTTTTTCTGTATGAATCTCTTCAACCACTTCAGCTCTGCTCAAAACTACCACATATTCAACAATTTTCAGAATTTTAAAATCCTGGAAATTGTTGAATATTTGGTAGTTTTCACTAGAGCTGAAGTGGTTTAATAGATTTATAGAGGAAAAAGCAGGAAAATTGTATGATGATGATTTTATAGCAATTTTTGGTGTGTAATTTTTAGTTTTGAGGCTCTCCAGACATTTTAAAACATTAGATTAAGCAACTTTAACAATAAAAATGTCAAAAAATGGACCAAAAATGACCTGAGGGATCATTAAGGGTTAGTCTGTCTTTCTGTTCTTATTTTTACACCAGCTGAAGGACATTTAATTCTTCTAATTTTCCATGTGGTCTCTATTTTCCTCCGTCTTTCTGGTGTGTTTTGCTGCTGACGTTCTCGCTCGATTGGACTTTTCTAGGTTTGTTACTCACTCCGGTGTTCAACAGCTCAGTCAGCCGTGGTTCTTCCTGTTTATTATCAGCACACACGGCGTTTCCCAGGCCGAGTGGAAAAGTCCATTTTAGATTAGAAACTGGGTTCAGTGGCTCAGAAGATGGAAGTAAGACACACTCGGCTCATTCCCACAGCCGTCCACGCCGCTCTAAAGCCTGGAGGAGCCCACGAAATATAGATAAGTACTGCGATTAGCGCCCCCCCGACGCACACCCACCCCCCACCCCCGATGTTTGAAAGGTCATGCAGAGCTAAAATAATTGTCCAGATCAGTGATCACACATAGACTTTAATAGGATCAGACGGAGGCTAAATGGACTTTCTGTGGACGTGTGTCTGTTCCAGCAGCCAGAGCAGGTGAAAAACTGTCAAAGCAGACGACGTCCAACACTCAAACTATGATATGAGACAGGATATACGTTCAACCAGGGGTGTCCAACTCCTGTTCCTTCAGGTTCCACATTCAGCCTGATTTGATCTGCAGTGGACCGGACCAGTCAAATAAGAACAGAAGAACCGATAAATAATGACTACTGCACATTTTTGTCTTTGTTTTAGTGTAAAAAAAACCCTGTTAAATTATGAAAATACTTACTTTTATAAACTATCCAAACAAAAAAGATGTGAATAACCTGAAAAAAACTGACATTTCTTTAGAGAAAAAAGTGCAAATGTCAAAATCTTCTTCCTCCACTTCTCATTAGTCCATGTGCATTCTGGATCAGATCTCCAAAGACACTAAACACTGAGGAACAGGAAGAAAAGAGTTCAAACTGGACTGAATTTAATACAGACATTTCAGGTTGGACACATTTGTTCAGGTTATTCACATTTTATTGGTACAGGAGAGTTTGGAAATGTCAATATTTTCATAATTTAATGTGATTTTTTGCACTAAAACAAAGAAAAAAATTGAAGTTAATTCAAGATTTTTTTTGCTAAATTTAAGATTTTTTTTGGCTTAATTCAAGTTTTTTTTTACTTAATTGATTTTTTTTTTTTTGTGCTTAATTCAAGATTTTTTCCTTAATTCAAGCAAATTTTTTTTTGTTGCTTACTTCAATTCAAGACTGTGGAATTTTGGCACTTTGCAAAAACATCCCAGGGACCGGATTGGAACCTTTGGTGGGCCACATTTGGCCCCTGGGACGCATGTTTGACACCCCTGCTTTAAACTGATGTTAAAAGTGGAAAAAATTACAGATGAAACCACACCACGCTTCCTGTTATTGACATTCACAAAGTGTACAAAAGTATTGGGACACACTGAATTCAGGTAATAATAATAAATGACATAATGGAGTTTTAGATTGGGATAAATATTATTGCATTTAAGGAAATATGGATGTTTCTAAACTATATGGACATAAATATTGGGACACATGTCATGTTCACGAGGATTTCAGATAAAACTAGAAGCACTCGGAGAGCGCAGACCTCCGCCAAGGCTGATCAGTGGCCCCCCCCCGTGGGCCCCCCCACCCCCGATCACCACCAAAATTTAATCATTTCTTCCTTATCCCATTTCCAACAAACCCTGAAAATTTCATCCAAATCTGTCCATAACTTTTTGAGTTATGTTGCACACTAACGGACAGACAAACAAACAAACAAACAAACAAACCCTGGCAAAAACATAACCTCCTTGGCGGAGGTAAATATCAATATTTCCTGAAGTTTAATGGTAGATTTTATTCTATTCTGTCCTGTTTTCAGTTATTTTGATCATTCTTTACTCTATAAATATGAATTATTGTATCTGTGAAGCATCATTTAGTCCACAATTCAAAGAGATTCACTTTAATACAACAAACTAAAGAAAAATGAACAAATATGGTGTTTCTTCTTAAAAATAACTGAAATGAACCCATGAACCATAATGGAAACACTGATTAATTACTGATTACAGAAGAAAATGAAATGAATGGACGATAATATTCAGAATGATCTAATGGAGATGAAACTGATCTGAAAATAAACACAGAAATGACTCACTAATTAATGTTTCTAAACTATATGGACATAAATATTGGGACACATCATGTCTACAGCTTAAGATGTCCTGTTCATGAGGATTTAAGATAAAAACATCAATATTTCCTTAAAGTTTAATGGTAGATCTTTCTTCATCAAAAACAAAATGCATTACTGGGTCACAGGAGGACATATATGACACTGTGTAGGCCCATTTTTGATCATACTGGTGTGAATTAAACTGAATTAAAATGAGTTTGTGAAACATCGGAGGTCAAACCCAGCTGGATCTTTCAGTTCTGGTTAAAAAAAAAAAAAAAAACATTTTAAAAATAGCATAAAAGCTGGTATGTTTTCTTAATGACGCTGATGCAAACCAGTCCGTCTCATATGTAACGTCTGCAGATCTTTTAATTTCTGCTTTTACACCAGGATGGTTAATGAATGATAACGGTGTGGATGGCATTCTGGGTATTTGACCAGTGTAATTAATGCTCTGGTGACGGTGACGATGGACCAGTTAATTAGGACTTTTAGAGAAGAAAGTTCTGGAGGTTAATTATTTCCAACACAAAGGCTAGACTGTATAACCCTCTAATTAATCACAAACAATGTGAAGGTAAACAGTGTCTCCTCTGACGTCCTTTAGAACAGCACCGATAAATGACACCGTAATCATCTGGGATTATTCAGCATTAAAATTATTCACACCGGCGTTTCCACTGCAATGCTCGCTCAATTAAAATTCGGAATAGATCGGTGTTGACTCGTCCTTCAGGAGGAAAAGCTGTTTATTACTTTGGTTTGGTCTATTATAGGTGCAGCGTCCAGGTAAAAAAGCTCAAATGTCCTCGTATAAATAAATAAATATGCAGTTTTCATGTTTAAATATGTTCTACTCATGACAAAAACAACAAAACATGCACAAAAATATACCCATAATGTCCTGCCAAGCCTCTAGACTCTTCATATATGGAATAATTGTCTTTAAAATTAACCGGATAAAACCATTTCGCCTTAAAAAATGCAGTGATTAATAGATTTTTCGCTCTTTTTTTTCCCCCAAAACATTTAACCCTTTTAAGACGATTGTGTCTCCGGCGACACATTTTACATTTTACGTGAAGCATCATTTAGTCCAAAACCCAAAGAGATTCACTTTAACACAACAAACAGTGATGAAAAATAAACAAATATGGTGTTTTTTCTTATGTTATAATATAGTTTTATATTGGAATAAATGGATGTTTTTTACTTAATTTCTCTTAACTGAATTTTTTAAATTCATATCTATGATTTTAAATGTTCTTCCTCTAAATTTCTAAAATATTTTTCCTGCTCTGACTGTAAATAATAATTATCTACCACATCTAACCATCTACTTTCATCACATCTCACTGAGGAAGAAAAATCTACCATTAAACTTTAAGAAAATATTGCTGTTTCTAAACTATATGGACATAAATATTGGGACACATCATGTCTACAGATGTAAGATGTCCTGTTCATGAGGATTTAAGATAAAATCATCAACTATGTACAAATATATAATCACCTGAGAATGATTAATTCCAATAATAAACTGAATTTCTATAGGTTAGAGTTGGAAAATCTGCATAAAAATGATGATATGGTCCAAATACTCGCTTGTCTAATAGTTGTGTAACAGTGGAGTTCCCAGTGTAGTGTAGTTTCGGCTGCAACACTCGCTCAATTAAAATTTGGAATAGATCGGTGTTGACTCGTCCTTCAGGAGGAAAACCTGTTTATTACTTTGGTTTGGTCTATTATAGGTGCAGCGTCCAGGTAAAAAGGCTCAAATGTCCTCATATAAATAAATAAATATGCGGTTTTCATGTTTAAATATGTTCTACTCATGAAAAAAAACAACAAAACATGCACGAAAATATACCCATAATGTCCTGCCAAGCCTCTAGACTCTTCATTTATGGAATAATTGTCTTTAAAATTAACCAGATAAAACCATTTTGCCTTAAAAAATGCAGTGATTAATAGATTTTTTGCTCTTTTTTTTCTAAAACATTTAACCCTTTTAAGACGATTGTGTCTCCGGTGACACATTTTACATTTTACATCATTCAGATCATTGTAACTCCTGAACTGTTGTCGCTTTTGACAAAATTCAAACGTCATCTTTTATCTGAGATCGGGTTCTTTCTATTGGTCGATAACACATTAGGGTAGAGGTCTGCATTGGCTGAGGAGGAGGGGTGGAAGTGGGCGGAGCTTCGAGCAGCAGATTATTACGTCTATCAGCGTTTTAGTGATGTTTTTGCTGTGAATTCTTGAAAATAATTGTATATAATAGTCATAGTGCTGTTCTGGAGTGTTCTACTAGTGTGATTTGATGTGTTTTTGTTCAGTTTTGCTGTTTTTTTCTCTGTATTTCTGGTTTGTATAGTTCATTGACAGTTGTATTTGATCTGTAAATATGATATAAATGTATTTACATAATCCAACCGTCATCTTTTAGCTGAGATTAGGTTCTTTCTATTGGTCTAGAACACATTAGGATAGAGGTCTGCATTGGCTGAGGGGGATGGGAGGAAGTGGGCGGAGCTTAGAGCAGCACAGTGCAGTCGGTGAGAGAGACGTGGAAGATTTTTAGTACTTTTAGCAACATTTTAGTGAAGTTTTAGCTGTGGATTCTTGTGAATAACTGTATATAATAGTAATAGTGCTGTTTTGGAATGTTCTACTAGTGTGATTTGATGTGTTTTTCTTGAGTTTTGCTGTTTTTTTCCACTGTTTTTATCTGTATTTTTCTGGTTTCTAATGTTGATTGATTGTTTTATGTTTATATCTTTTACTGTAAGACACTGTTTTAAGCATTTATCATATATTAAAAGGGATGTGGACTTTGTTTGTGTGTGTGTGTGTGTGTGTGTCTTGGGCTTCACACTAAATCCGTACATAACTGACTGCTGCAGTTTTTCGTGCTTATGCATTTTTGGTCAATGAACAGAGTAATGAAAACTGTAAGTCGATAGGACCAATATTTTGGGAGATATTAGTAATTTTGAATACAATAGCCTTACAATCACATTGCTATGCCCATGATGGTTGATGGGAAACGCAGTACCACTGCATGATGGGAAATTAAGTTAAAAACAGGAGCGATGCATTTACTAACTTCAGTCGCTTGATATCAGTATTAATATATGAATTGTCGTTTAACCCATAAAGAAAGACCCAAACATCTACTGACGACCAAGACAATCTACTGATCTAAACTGTTTAATTCCTGTTGATTCACTAATCCTATCAATACATGTCAATAATTGGTGTAAAATACAGTTCTTCATCTTTTCATGGTCATCAGATATGGCCATATTTGGACGTTCAGAGGCTCTGTAGTTACCATGGAAACACCGTCGTCTTCTACAACATTGATTCACCAGTAAAACCCATGGAGTTGGATCAATGACAGTGGATGGACACACTGGGTTTATGATCAGTTAATAAGAGATTTGACTGAAAAAGACAGTTTTTCTTCAGTTTTCTGTGTTTCTGATCTAATAACCTTTGAATTTACTCTGAGCTTTAATGAACATCTACATGATCAGTGAATTAAATGTAAGAAAATACATGATTTACACTGAAAAAACTCAAAATAAAAAGGATAATATTACAACAAATGCTGATAAAAGACTTAAAAATGCTTAAATATAGAGAAATAATCTTTTGGGAACTGACACAAAAGTAGAACCGGGTCTTTCTGGGTTATATTTCAAAGAATGATTTACCAAACAATTTCTATATCAGTGCTTAAAAAATATAGACTCACATCTTTTCCCAAATGTCATGTCTCCCCAGCATCAACACGACCACATGTAGAACCTGTGGGTCAGTGCAGTAGTTACATATAATAATGATAATTAATGTGCAGATATTGAAAGGTACGTTCTTCTTGAAAGACAGTTCAGATTCAGATTTATTAATTGTCATTCAATAAAAACATCCCAGATGCTGTTAAAGGACGAAATAGCACGAAATAAAATCACAGAAAAAGAATCCTAAAACACCAACTAAAAACAACCCATATATATGATAAAAAATATTAAAAGCTGCACTAAAATAAATAAATAAGTACAGATAAAAGAAATATTGCGCGATGGAGGGGTGACTATTACACTTATTACTGCACATTCTGTATTTCACTTCACCCCCTCAAGAATTGGGAAAAAAACACATTTTCTGACGCTGTTATTGCAAAAAACCCCTAAATAAATCTGTGTCCTGCTCTAATGGTGGTCCTTATAGGGTTAATTAAAACCCAGACCTCCAGTTTCCTCCAGTATTGGACCTGTCAGCTCTTGCTCCTCTCATTGTGGATGCTGCTGTGATGGGATTAACCTGACAGCGGTGCGTTGGAATAATCCACAGTGTGTCTGCTGCTCCACTCTGACCTTATATGGACCAGCCTGAACCGCATCCCCTTAGACCTGGTCCGCTGTACTGGTCCTTAGTATATTATTAGTACCCGTTCTGTTGTGTGTTCCATCCTGTAACACACACACACACACACACACACACACACACACACACACACACACACAGCGGTAGTAGACTTCTTGACAAGGGGAAAATTGGTTTGGTCAACAGGGTCACACATGGACTGAGTCTACCTTCCAACCCCAGTGTGTGTGTGTGTGTGTGTGTGTGTGTGTGTGTGTGTGTGTGTGTGTGTGTAGTTCCTCCTCCTCCTAACAACACACATGCTCTCAGTCAGAACAGAATAAGAATCAGCCTCTCCTCCCGCTGTGCTTTGACAGACTGTGTAATTGCTCCTGCACACTGGGCTTTATTTCCCCCTTTTGTCCTGCATCTTCATATAGAAACACACACTGAGCACCAAGGCAGCACCCCCCCCCCCCCCCACCACCACCACCACCACCACCACCACATACACCACCGCTGTTGTGTACATACATACATTCACGCTGTGGAACATTTCAGTGTCAACACCCAAAAAATAACAACAACAGGAGCTGCAGAAGAGACGGCCACCAAATGAAAGGACTAACAACTATAATACACACACACACACACACACAAGTCCTGTAGAACTGGACTGGACCGGATTTAAGAAGGAAACGCACAGATTTGGTCAAACACCATGTGCAGAGGTAACATCCACAGAAGAAAACATCATTGAATTTTTACAAGAACATGTTCCTGGTCCCAGTAGTCCACCTGAACCCTGTACAGCCTGAACCATTAAAACACTGTTTTTCAACCTTGGGGTCAGAACCCCATGTGGGGTCACCTGGAATCCAAATGGGGTCGCCTGAAATTTGTAGTAATTGATATAACAAAACATAAACAAAAAAACAAAAACAACTTGCTACAAACTGTGAGTGTGAAACTGAACCACTGTGGTTCTGTTCATCTGTGGTTCTGTTCATCTGTGGTTCTGTTTACCTGTGGTTCTGTTTATCTGTGGTTCTGTTTACCTGTGGTTCTGTTTATCTGTGGTTCTGTTTACCTGTGGTTCTGTTTATCTGTGGTTCTGTTTATCTGGGGTTCTGTTTACCTGTGGTTCTGTTTACCTGTGGTTCTGTTTCTGTGTGGTTCTGTTTATCTGTGGTTCTGTTTACCTGTGGTTCTGTTTATCTGTGGTTCTGTTTATCTGTGGTTCTGTTTCTGTGTGGTTCTGTTTATCTGTGGTTCTGTTTACCTGTGGTTCTGTTTATCTGTGGTTCTGTTTCTGTGTGGTTCTGTTTATCTGTGGTTCTGTTTCTCTGTGGTTCTGTTTCTGTGTGGTTCTGTTTACCTGTGGTTCTGTTCATCTGTGGTTCTGTTTATCTGTGGTTCTGTTTATCTGTGGTTCTGTTTCTGTGTGGTTCTGTTTATCTGTGGTTCTGTTTCTCTGTGGTTCTGTTTCTGTGTGGTTCTGTTTATCTGTGGTTCTGTTTCTGTGTGGTTCTGTTTATCTGTGGTTCTGTTTATCTGTGGTTCTGTTTCTGTGTGGTTCTGTTTACCTGTGATTCTGTTTCTCTGTGGTTCTGTTTCTGTGTGGTTCTGTTTCTGTGTGGTTCTGTTTATCTGTGGTTCTGTTTACCTGTGGTTCTGTTTCTCTGTGGTTCTGTTTATCTGTGGTTCTGTTTATCTGTGGTTCTGTTTCTGTGTGGTTCTGTTTACCTGTGGTTCTGTTTATCTGTGGTTCTGTTTCTGTGTGGTTCTGTTTCTGTGTGGTTCTGTTTACCTGTGGTTCTGTTTATCTGTGGTTCTGTTTACCTGTGATTCTGTTTCTCTGTGGTTCTGTTCATCTGTGGTTCTGTTCATCTGTGGTTCTGTTTCTGTGTGGTTCTGTTTATCTGTGGTTCTGTTTCTGTGTGGTTCTGTTTACCTGTGATTCTGTTTCTCTGTGGTTCTGTTCATCTGTGGTTCTGTTTCTGTGTGGTTCTGTTTCTCTGTGGTTCTGTTCATCTGTGGTTCTGTTCATCTGTGGTTCTGTTTCTCTGTGGTTCTGTTTCTGTGTCACATGTTCACTGTGGTCAGTTTCAGATGCTGCAGCTCTTTCATAATTCCTAGTTTCAGTTCTTGTTTGTTCAGTATTCATTGTCCTCCTTGTAAATCCCAGCTGGACTGACTGGACAGATCCTGACCCTTTGTGCAGTAATCTACACCTGGATTTACTGCCTCTGTCTACAATGATATACATTTTATAGACTAAATGTCCTCTAAAATTTACATGTATTTGAAACATAGGATCAAAAACTATTACATGATCAAAAACAAAATAATTTTAGTCAAAAAAAAAAAAAAAAAGTCACCATTTTGAATATCTGGGGTCACGAGAAATTTGTGATGTTCAAATGGGGTGACAAACCAAAAAAAGTGGGGAACCACTGCATTAAAGCACTGACACTAGGGCTGTGTGTTGGCAAGGATTTGGCGATACAATACAAATCGCAATACTAGGATCACGATACGATATATCGCAATATGTGACGTTACTGTTAACAAGGCAATATTTTTTTGTAGTGTTTCTTTTTTCAAAGATTATTTCCTGGAAAAAACTTATGGTGCAGCATTTGGATAAATAAAGTTTTAACATGCAGCTTTACCAGAACAAAAAAAACCACAAACAAACAAACAAATAAAGTTTTACAGACATTACAGTTTCAGATCCTGCTTAAATGTTGGTATTCTATTACAGAAAGAATACATAGTGTTCAGTCCCTTAATCATCCATCATTAGAACATTATTTTTGTGCATTCCCAATAAAAAAAACCTAACATTTGCCTCTTTCAAACAGTAAAAAGGGCTTTTAGGATGCTTGAAATAACCGTCATCAGTTTCAAAAAACTACATGTGTGACCTGCAATCACAATACAACTTTTGTCATATACAAGCAACAGAACAAAATACCCATGTGAATGTAGAAATAAAACAGCATGATAAACAAAAAAAGAAAAACAAAAAATGAAAATGAATCTCCGCCATGTCTGCGTTTGAATAAATACTTAAAAATATCGATACAGTACTTTTTAATATCGATACAGCATCATGAATTGAAATATCGCAATATATTGCAGAACGGATATTTTCTTACACCCCTGATTAACAGTAAATTCCACCTCTTTGAAACCGGAGCCTTTATTGGTCCTTCTGAACAACCAAAAAAATAATAATAATTATTTCAAATATCAATTTCCATGTGGGTTCTTCTATGAAACTGGGTTTATTTCAGTATCTGTCACTTTTCCATCTTTTTAGACCCAATACTAAAAGGTAAATGTAGACAGATTTCCCCCCAGGATGGACCTAATGATGACCTCAGAGAAATGCACAAAAAAATTATACTCCTGCTCTGATCCATCCCATAATTAATGAATTTATAATCAAATATAGAGTCCAAAAATAGGACCCAAATATGGACATTAAATCTCCCATTATATCACATCATACCATTTTACATCATTTATATTTGCATCTTGCTGTGTCTTTTATATTGTTATTTTCTAGTCTATAGAATCTTTGATGTTTTCAACTTATAACGTGTTTAAGTCATTTATCCATCAGTTATACATCATTACAGCTGTTTGGTTTATGGATGTATTTATTTATTTATTTTTACTTTTTTTTTGGTCTTTTTTCCCTCTGCGAGACAAACTTCTTCACTTTTTCCTCGGTTTTGGTGACTGCAGCTTTTATAAACTCATCTACAGAATAAGGAAAAAATGTTTAATGCGTCATAATTACTGTTATTTACTTTATTCTGCAATAAAAAAGGCTGTGCAACCCAGAGGCAGCTCTAAAAATCCAATGACATATGGTCCAAATCATCAGAAAATAAAACAGATCTAAGAGTTAAAGTCTTGCAGCTCTTTTCTTTTTGTCCATAAATGAACTTTAATGCTGCGTCCATAGAAGAGGCAGGAGTTGAGCAAAAAAAAAAAGGATAAGTTTGATCAGGAAATGCAGATACACAAATGATGCAATGTTTAAGGTTCATAGAAGGAGGAGGAAGCATCGGTGTCAGAGTCCGTGTTCAATTATTCAACAGTTAATCAGGAGAATTAGGGTTCTTTAATCTGAAACAGTCTTTAGCAAGAAAACTGAACAGGGACCAACTTATTCAAGCATTTACTGTGGAAATGTGTGCAAGTTGTTGCACATAAACTTTAATTTCTTACTTCATGTTGAGTCTAAAAGTCCAACTTCAGACCAACGATAAAAACCCAACAGAACCTCGTACACTGGACTGAAATATTCAAGCCCTAAAGAACTAGAACTGTTTTTGTAACAACATTCAACCTCTTATAAATGATTTATTACCATTTATTAGAATATCATCCTCTTTATTTTGCATTTTTCAGCAAAATCATGTATTTTTCTATATTTAATTTAATGATCATGAAGATGTTCATGAGTAAATTTAATGGGTATTTTATCAAAACTGAGAGAACTGAAGAAAAAGGGAAGTTTTTCAACTAAATATATCATTAACTGAACATAAAATAAGTGTCTACAACCATATTTTGTTCATATAATTTATTATTTTGATCATTCTTTGGTCATTTTGTTGCTATTTTGTTCATTTAACTTTTTTTTTTGGTTCATTTTCTCACCTACTTTTTTTTCTTCAATTTTGTTCAGTTTGTGGCTTATTTTGTTCATGTTACCTGTTGTTACATTAATTTATTTTAAATTCATTTTATTGATCTTTTTTGTACTTTTTTTTTACTTAATTTTAGTCAATTTCTTGCTTATTTTTTTCAGGTTACTTATTATTTTATAATTTTTTTTTGAGCTGGATTGGCAGAAATGTGGGGGCTCATCCGGGATTCAGGCTGGTTCAGATTAGTGGATCAACAGGTATTGAACATTTTAAATCAGTAGATGTCATGTGTGATTCTCTTTCATCTGTTGTTTTATTTGAGCTGTATTGCCAAAAATGTGGGGGCTCATCCAGGATATGGACTGTTTTTTTATGGTTGTTTTTTTACTTAATTTTAGTCAATTTCTTGCTTGCTTTTTTTAGGTTACTCATTATTTTAGAATTTTCTTTAAGATGGATTGTCCAGACATTTGGGGGCTCATCCGGGATTTGGCCTGGTTTACATCAGTGGACTAACAGGTACTAAACCTTTTAAATCAGTAGATGTCATGTTTGATTCTCTTTTATCTGTTGTTTATTTGAGCTGGATTGGCAAAATATGGGGGCTCATCCGGGATACGGGCTTTTTTGTTTGTTTGTTTGTTTGGTTTTTTTTACTTAATTTTAGCAATTTCTTGCTTGCTTTTTTCAGGTTACTTTTTATTTTAGAATTTTCTTTAAGCTGATTGTCCAAACATTTGGGGGCTTATCCGGGACACGGGCTGGTTTACATTAGTGGATCAACAGGTACTAAACAGTTTACAGGAGCAGATTCTTCTGGTCATTTTAGGTCCTTGAGGGTTAATATCAGACCTCTGGGTACTCCAGACTGGACTCTCGTTGGTACATACCCTCTTTTGTTGCAGTTTCCGATGCCTCCCAGCGGCGTGGCAGTGCCAGATGGGCAGTGGGTTATTGTTAGACCCAGCGCTGCCGTGTCTGTGGAGTTCCTGTGTTTGTCTTTGTTTGTGGTTTGTGTTGTGGGCCCTGGTGGACCAGGGCTGCCTCCCAGACCCACTCTCAGTGGCTCTTATCTGTTCCTCTCAAACCCAGATAAGCCACAGAAGCTATTTGCCTCGTTAATAGACCCTCACATGTGAGTGACAGGAAGCAGAACAACGGCAGCTCCTGTTACTCCAACATTTGAGGATCATCAAACCCAGGCCTTATCTCCGCTCACATTAGCATTTGACTCTGACGGGCCTTTGTGCAGCTGTTTTTACCGCTCACATGCAGAAGCTGTTTACCTGTCGCTCATTTTCTATCAGATTTTCTCATATTTTACAGGTTTTTTATATCTGCATTATCCCAATACTCATCACTCAGGCCCTTTGTTTTTAATCTTTCCATATATATATATATATATATATATATATATGTGTGTGTGTGTGTATATTGTATATATTTCCTCTTCTTTCTCTAGTACAGAGTTGGCCTTTTGTATAATTTCGTGTGATAGTTTTTAAATACAGTCTTTGTTTTTGATTCAAGAGATTTTGCAGTTTTTTTCCTCGTTCTCATAACAGTGAAGATCTATTCTATTCTATTCTATTCTATTCTATTCTATTCTATTCTATTCTATTCTATTCTATTCTATTCTCTATCAGTCCTCATTGGGGCCTTTGTCAGTGTCTAGTCTATCCTATTCTATTCTATTGTGTTCTAGTCTAGTCTAGTCTAGTCTATTCTATTCTACTCTGTTCTATTGTGTGTCAGTCGTCATTGGGGCCTCTGTCAGTGTCTAGTCTATTCTAGTCTCTGTTCTGTTCTGTTCTACTCTGTTCTATGTCAGTCCTCCTCTGTCAGTGCAGGTTCCATGCTGGTTCTATGGTGGGTTGAACCTGTGCTCCAGTTCAGTCCAGTTGATGGAACCAGTGTGTGTTGTGTTGTTACTGATCAGCTGATCTGATTACTGCACCGCTGGTCCAACAAACCACCCTGAACTTGAACAAGTGTTTGTGGGCTGGACGTTTTCCTCCTCTGCTCTTCTAAAACCATGTGAATCAGGTCCCAGATCCTGAACCAGACTTTCAGGTCCGGCCTCCGGGCTTTTGTGCTCATTTGGAAACAGTTCCACCAAATGCTCTGATTAAAAACCTATTGGCCCAGACCCTTTCACTTCTCCCCGGCTCACGCTGTCAAATCCCAGGCATCCGGGTGCAGTCTACTCTATTTTTTTAATTACGGCTCCTGTGAGTGTGGCGTAAATGTAGTATTGAGATTGTGGCGGCCTCTGCTCTGCTCACTGATGTGAAAAGACTAAGAGTTTCCTTAGGCGACGCTGCAGGGCTGTGGGCGCCGCCATTAAGACTGGAGCTTTTATCCGATTTATTATTGGCTCATGTCTTTAAATAAATAACAGCCAGTGTTTTAACTGCTTAACATGTTTTACAATCTGTAAAACCAGGGATGTCAAACGGATGTTAGTCCAGGTTCCACATCCAGACCAATATGATCCAAAGTGGGTCAGAACCAGTGAAATAATAACAAAATATCCTTTAAAATAATGTCAACTACAAATGTTTCTCTTTGTTTTGGTGTAAAAAATAACATTAAATTTTGAAAATATTTACATTTACAAACTATCCAAACAATAAAGATGGGAATCACCTGAAAAAAAAAATAGATTTCTTAAGAAAAATAGGATGCAATTTTAACAATATTGTACCTCAGTTTATCATTTATACAGTAGTTTTTGTTTTTGGCTCCTTTTTTTCCAAATTAGTCCAGGAGCTTTTTGACACCTGGTTGAACTCCAAATATCAGGCACACTGTCAAAAAAAAAAGAGAAAAAAAGAATGAAATAAGCACAAAAAAAAGAGGAACAACAGCCAAAGTGATGAATAAAATGAACAAAAATGAATAATAAACCAACAAAATAATAAGTAATGTGAACAAAATAAGCCACAAACTGAACAAAACTGAAGAAAAATTAATACAAAATAAAAAAAAATAGAAAAATAAACCAGTTATGCAACTAAAATGAACAGACACATGAACAAAAAAAAAACATGAAAAAATATACCAAAAAATCTACTCAAATTAAGTAAAAAAAAAGAAGAAAAAAAAAAGATTTAAAAAAAAAAAGCAACAAGGATTTGAATTTTTGTCCATTTTTAACTCCATAAAGCAACATAGTCCCAACAAATTAAAAACACAGTAAAATATAGAACTAATAAAATAAATAATTAAAATGAAGAAATTATGCAACTAAAATGAACAAAAACATGAACAAAATAAATAACATGAAAAAATATGTGAAAACATTACTCAGGTTAAGTAAAAAAAAAAAAATTAGAAAAGCAACAAGGATTTGAATTTTGACCCATTTTTAACTCCAAAAACAGCTATATGGTAAAAGCACAGTAAAAACACAGTAAAAAATAAATAAAAATAAATGGAAAATCACCACAACACTACAAACAACAGTAAAAACAAACAAACAAACAAACAAAAACACAAAGAAAACGGTGGAGGAAAAAAAGCCCAAACTGTCTATTTTTATAGCGAGTCTGTCGCACTCACTGCTCTGTGGCTCCGCCCCCCATTCTACAGGTGATGGTGGGTGCACTGAGCATGCTCAGATGTCTATGAAAACAACAAAGTCTTTTCTATTTGCACGTTTGGAATTTTTTCCTATTAAATGGTTGAATTTTTGTGAATATTTCCATAAAGCGTACGTTGGGACTCAGCGGTGACACGTCAGGGGTTAAAGGGTTAAGTCCCAGTGCTGGTCCTTCCAGTCCACTTACATCATGGAGCCTCTGTTTGTGTGTTTGTGTATTTGTGTGTGTGTGTTTGTGTATTTGTGTGTGTGTGAGCATGTGCAGATCAGACCTGTGCTGCGTTTGAGGACACAGCGGTGCTTTTAAAGCTAATGCAGACCTGTCCAACCTGCCTTTGAAAACCCACCATATGGATCTGGGTCTGGGCAGGTCTGGGGGTCTGGGGGGGGGGTGTTTGACAGGTAGCTTTGTTGAACACTTGTGCTCCACTCCGTCTTAAAGCTCTGTGTTCTCCACTCTCCTCGTCTGTCTGTTCTCGTATGTTTGTTTCTGAACCAAACCTGTGTTCAGTTTCTGTCTGAGTCATCCTGTCTGTTTTATGTTTTAATTAGTTTGTAATAAACCGTTGGTCATTCATCAGACTGGTTCAAGTTGATGGAGTTTCACTTTAACAGTAATAAAGTGAGGACCACAGGGTCATTCTGAGCCCATAAATCTGCCCTTAAATCTGTCCGTCTGGACCTTAAATGGACTTTTCAAGGTTAAACAGTTCCAGTTGATCCTCAGTGAAGATGGAACGGCTGGTTTAGTCTGTTCAGGTATTTACCAGGAGGATATCTGACCACATACACTACTACTAGGAATACTACTAGGAATACTACTACTACTACTAATAATAATAATGTTCCAAAATGACATTACTATATGTACAGTATTCATGGTGTGTTTTCTTGTGACACCAGTGCCTCCGTCTTCTTCCATCTGATCAGACTCCACAGTGTTTCCTGTGGAACTCATCTGTTGGTGTGGTGGTGTGGAATGGGGGTAGGAGTGGGGCGGGGCTGGACCAGTTTCCGTCCTACTTCTACTACAATGGGGGTGTGGGGCGGTGTGCGGACCGTGCGGCCTGCGGAAGTGAAAGTGAAACTTTACGCTCATTTATCTTTTCTCCACCTCCTGAAGCTTCACAAACTTTCATTTGGGGGGGGCATTTGTCCTGGACTGTTATGTATTATACATGTGTATAAGTCTGTTATATATTATACGTGTGTGGGTCTATTATATATTATACATGTGTATAGGTCTAATGTGACGGTGATGATTGTTTTGTATGAATGTTTGGTGGCGGCAGGGATTTTGCCGTGGCGCAGCACCACAACAAAACCATGCGTAAACGCTGCTCCAGAACCAGAACCATGTCATAACAAATGCAGATAAGTAGATGTTCTTCTTAATTCTACCATTATTAAACTCTCTTTATACTGAAGCTACATAAAGTTAACAGGAATAATTCTTTAGATGACAGTTAATGTAAACAAATTTCAGTATCACAACAGCCTTAACCATTATAATAAAAACATATGTGTATGTACGGGTCAGTGCTGACAACTGTAACTGATAACTACTATAAATGTCATTCATTACTTCTGTCATGTTGATGAAACCAGATGGTTACTTTTGGTTTTAAGGTTTTTAGTCAGAAGGCATAAAAACTTCAGCATCAGAACATTAAAACAATCAAATATTTGTTCAAGACAAAGTGAAAATCAACAAAGTATCAGAGCTTATAAAACTGTGACATGACTGTTCTCTTATATGAAGTTTTCCTTGTGTGTAAATGTTATAATCTGACAGATTATTTCTGTTTATTTAACCGTATAAACCCTTTTTATCACCACAGCTCTATATTCTGGTTCTGATTATAGATGATGTTCATTACCACAGTCTGGTTTCCTCCTGTTTTCTTCGACACTTCAAAGTAAATTTCCTAAATAATGTGCTTTTAAAACAGTCAGCAGAAAAAAACAACCCTTAAAGCCTTGTTAATTTAGTTTCTTTGAGTCTAAATTTATCTCCCGTCTAAATAAACCCCTCTGCTGTCAGTCTTCTACCATCCTGGGAGGAGGTTGGTGGCAGATGTTTGAAGACGTTTGAGTTGTGACATCTTTATTCCAGCAAATAAGAAATAAACCGTCACCAAAGTCACAGTTTTATGGATTCACATGGTGAAGGTGATGACGCTGGGGCTTAAACACCTTCGTCTTTTATTAGTAAAACAGTCGGATCAACTGTGGAGCAGGAAACCGTTTAAGGACCAGGGTTCCCAATCTGAGACCTGAACCAGTTTGACATATGTGAATGAGTCCTTATCCTCCGAGTCCATTTTAGGTCCGATACTGGATCTGTCTCCGTTAATTAAACCAATATACAATACAACACAACACAATACAATACAATACAATACAATGTATTTACTGTCATTGTAACAAGTACAACAAATGTAAGAGTGCCATCCAATCTGTACGTCAGATAAAGAACCTACTATTAAAATAAATAAATAAAAGCAGCTAAATAAAAGGTTTGGGTGAAATACAGGGGTAAAAAAAAAAAAAAAAAAACAGAAACCCATCAGTCACACACAAATAATTATGGGATGTGTGTTTTATTTCACTGGTTGATCGGACCATGAGCTGTTGTGAAGGCGCTGTGTTTGATGTTGGCATTGGCTTCGTCATCTTTGTCTTTGTCGTGTTTGTTGTTGTTGTCTTTGTCATCTTCGTCATCATCTTTGTTGTCGTCTTTGTTGTTGACATTGTTGTCATCTTTGTCATCATTTTTGTTGTAGTCTTTGTCATTGTCGTCTTTGTCGTTGTCATTTTCATGATAGTCTTTGTCGTAGTTTTTGTTGTCTTTCTTTGTCATCTTCGTCATTGTCTTTGTCTCCGTCTCCGTCTTTGTTGTTGTCTTCGTTGTCGTCTTTGTCGTCTTCATCGTCTTCATCTTTGGCGTTGTTGTCTTTGGCGTCATTGTCATCTTTGCTGTTGTTGTCGTAGTCTTTGTCGTCATCTTTGTCATCTTCGTCCTGGCCTTTGTCGCCGTCTTCACCTTTGTTGTTGTTGTCTTTGTCGTTTTCATCTTTGGCGTTGTCGTCTTTGGCGTCATCGTCATTGTTGTCTTTGCTGTTGTTGTTGTTGTCATAGTCTTTGTCGTCATCTTTGTCATCTTCATCTTTGCCTTTGTCGCCGGCTTCATCTTTGTCGTCTAATTCGTTGAATTTTTTAAATACTGAACATCTTCCTTTCCTTCTCCTGGTTCATATTCTGATGGTTTAGAACATGTCAGTGGTTCCAGATATCAGTCTAGTTCCTACTGGTCACTGATAGAAGTCAGATATGGACTGTGATTGGATGAGTTCAGTTCTCCTCCAGTGAAAGTCCCGCCCACTTCTGTAGTTAGATTGATGTGCATCCAGAACCAGGACTGGAACACGGAACAGAACCAGGACTGGAACACAGAACAGAACCAGGACTGGAACACGGAACAGAACCAGGACTGGAACCAGACTGGAACATAGAACAGAACCAGGACTGGAACACGGAACAGAACCAGGACTGGAACATGGAACAGAACTAGGACTGGAACACGGAACAGAACCAGGACTGGAACATAGAACAGAACCAGGACTGGAACACAGAACAGAACCAGGACTGGAACATAGAACGGAACCAGGACTGGAACACAGAACAGAACCAGGACTGGAACACGGAACGGAACCAGGACTGGAACATGGAACAGAACCAGGACTGGAACATAGAACGGAACCAGGACTGGAACACAGAACAGAACCAGGACTGGAACATAGAACAGAACCAGGACTGGAACACAGAACAGAACCAGGACTGGAACATAGAACAGAACCTCACAGACAGAACAGACGCTGGCGTACAGGGACACTGGAACTGTTTCCTGTATTGAGTGCGGTGTTGGTTTTGGGTCAGACCTGTGTGGACCCAGGTCACCAGTTTGTCCAACCCGGTCCCCGTCCAGACACCAAATATGGACATGGACGATGTGGGCGTGTCAGCGGGTGCAGACGGATCAGACCTGTCTGTGGTGTTTGGCGTCGTCGAACCGTTTGAGTGGATGTTTGACATTCGGCTGCAGATGAAAGGCCGTCAGCGCTGAGAACTCCCACCGTCCACAGGGACACTTGAATGGCACTTCACTGTCCTCCCCATCAGATTCTCCTCGTCTGTGATTTTCTGTCTGTTTATGCTTTTAGTCTGTTGTTTCTACAAGTACAGTCCTCTGAAATATTTATTATGGTTAGCCAAAGTTCATTTACTTTGTTCTATGTTTGTCGAGTGAAAAATGAAACGACCCAAATGGAATAAAGGCGGTGAGTTCAGGACAGTCCACAGAAAAACGGAGAAAAGGATGTGGACAAAAGGATGTGGACACGGTGAGTTCAGGTGTTTCTTTTCTAACAAAACAATAATGACTAATGTTATAATATAGTTTAATATTAGGATAAATATTATTGCGTTGGTTAGTTTGGTTTAAATTGTTATTTTTGCTTCTAAAATGACTCAGAGATGGTTTGGATTAAATTTATGTCAACATTTATGTTTTTTTTTGTTTTGTTTTGTTTTTTATCCATGACTGATTTTAAATGTTCTAAATTTCTAAAATGTTTTTTGTTAAATAATAATTTTCTCCCAAATTGAAGATCTGCAGACATTACCTATGAGACGGACTGGTTTGCATCAGCGTCATTAAGAAAACATACCAGCTTTTATGCTATTTTTAACATGTGTTTTTTTACCAGAACCAAAAGATCCAGCTGGGTTTGATCTCAGATGTTTTACAAACTCGTTTTAATTCAGTTTAATTCACACCAATATGATCGAAAATGGGCCAAAATAGTGTCATATATGTCCTCCTGAGACCCAGTAATGCATTTTTGTCCTCTGTAGGGGACAGAAGTTGGACAGTTTTACTTAAAACATGCTCACCATTGCAAATGACATTCCATTAAAAAATAAAAGACGAAGTTTTAAAAATGTATCTGAAAAAACTGTTGCATTGTGCAGTTTCCAATCAAGACGATTGTTTAATGTGAAAAAAAAAAAAAAAGAAAAGAAAAAATGTTCATTTTCGGGGGTCTCAGGAGGATATTGATGCATATTCTTTTTTTTTTTTTTTTAAATATTCTACCTGTAAACTTCTAAAGTGTTTTTTCATTCTCTGACTGTAAATAGTTTGCTATCACATCTAATCATCTACTTTATATTTTTTGTGTATATTTTGCTCCTTATGATGCTCTTTTCTTCATTTTTGTTCATTTTGATGTCTGTGTTCATTTTTTATTAATTTTGTTCCTTATTCTGTTCATTTTTGTGATTTTTTTTTTTCCTAACCATCTACTTTCTTCACATCTCACTGAGGAAGAAAAATCTACCATTAAACTTTAAGCAAATATTGATGTTTCTAAACTTTATGGACATGAATATCGGGACACATCATGTCTACAGCTGTCAGATGTCCTGTTCATGAGGATTTAAGAAAAAACATCAATATTTGCTTAAAGTTTAATGGTAGATTTTTGTATCCCAGACCCCTGTTAGAAAAGAAACACCTGAGTGTGTCCCAATACTTTTGTCCATATAAAAGTACACAATAACAACAAAATCACAGTAAAACATAAATGCAGGAACATGAGGACAGAACAGAATGAAATGAAATGAAATAAAATGAAATGAAATGAAACACCAGTACTACAGAAAATAAGAATAGAGTCAATATAAAATACTACAAAAACTAAAAATAACATAAGAAAACAGAATATACATTTGACAGTTTTACAAAAAAACATAAGGATAGAACAAAGTAGAATAAAAAAAAAGACAAAATATGAATCGATGCAAATGTAGATTCTGAACAGTATGTGACAGTATGTAAATGTATGAAGGACATTCACAGTATAAACAGTATGTATTCATGAAACTGTGTTTATCTATGACCAGTATTAACATATAAACATGTGTCCAGTTCTCTCATAGTTTATCGGATATAAAGTCTTTTTTTCCTCTGAGTAGACTAAGCCCCGCCCCCTCCCGTTGTGACTCAGACCCATTCATCATGTTGTGTGTGAGATAAACATCTATTCATTACCCTGATCCGTTAAAAGGGGGCGGGGTTAAGTGAGGACTACGGAGCAGGAACACCTTTCATTATCTTCATCTTTCATGTCATCGAGCTTGGCAGCGCGTTTCCATGGCGACCACCCCCACCTTCTCCAACCAATCAGAGCCCACAGTTAGAACCTCCAATCCCATGAATCAGTTCATTTGTTTCCGTTGTCGTCGTTTGTCCCACATGCAGATGTCCATCACAGACGTGAACAGACGAATGCACTTCTGTGTTTGTCAGCAGCTGAATTTGAATCAGATATGAACGCAGCGACAGAATTTAACCCATTCAGAGCCAGGTCGACTTCTGTGGCACTAACCAAACTGTGTTTTGTCTGTTTAACCTTTCTGAACTGACTCAGTGGAATATTATCTTAGGTTCACTCCTGAACTGTTACATACTTCTTTCACTTTCAGATAAAACAGAAAAAAAAACACTTACTACTGTTAGCTTAAATACGCAGTGAGCTAACGCTAGCAACACCATTATAGACCTTTTTCCACATAAATTTTTCTCTCTATTTAATGTTTCTGAAGTGATTTATCACCATTCATTGTAATATTATCTTCTGTGTTTGATGTTTTTACAGTGTAAATTTTGGATTTTCTTACATTTAATTTACTGATCATGTAGATGTTCATTAAAACTCAGAATAAAGTTCAGGGTTATTTGATCAAAAACAGAGAAAACTGAAGAAAAAGTGACTTTTTCAGTGTATACATATATATATATATATATATATATATATATATATATATATATATATATATATATATGTATATGTATATATATATAAATTTATTTATTTATTTATTTATTTATAAACCATGAAAACATAAATAAGTGTATTTTACACCAGTTATTTCCATGTATTGATAGGATTCGTGGATCAACAGGTGCTAAAGCGTTCAGATCAGTAGATGTTTTTGGGTCTTTATGGGTTAATCATAACTGGATCCAGACACAGTCTGAATAGAAGACATTCCCTTTGAGCCTCTTTCTTTCCTCCAGATGCTTCATTTCACTTCTCTGACCCAGTGTTTGTGCTTCACACACCTGTACCTAACAGTGGTATTTGGTAGAACATGGCCGTTCCAGTGGTTTGTCGGTGACACTTCAGTTCATTCCACTGCTTTCTGCTGCTTGTTGCTCACCTAGCACTTTTCTATCCCCTGAACCCTTCTGAACACACGCTCCTCCGCTGGAACTTTCCTACCGAGGCGGCAGTTTTCGATGTAAATTCCCTTTCGCCGGCCGCTGTTCATTTCCATAGCGGCGCCGTCAAAAGAGCTGACTGTCAAAAGTACGCCGAGTCAGCACCGTTCGGCGTCACAAGAGACCAGAGGAAATATTATCAGGGCTGGTTGTGGATGCAGGTGTGGACGCGCACATGTGTGTTCATTCATATGCAAATCCAGCAGCGAGGAAGAGGACGGAATAGAGATGAAGGATGATGAGGGGTGAAGACAGGGTTCCAACAAACCTCTGTCAAACTAGGAAAAGGCTCCAGAAGGAAAACCAAGGACAATGGAAACCTCTGTCACCATGACGACCATTCTGACCCAAACCCAGAGAGGAGACATGACTTCAGACGTATGACGGTTAAAGGACTGGGTTAAGGATTAGGGTGAATTTGACCCTGTTTACCAAGTTCCAAAGCGTATAAGTGAAGAAATGACAACAGTAGTCTCTTTTCCATTGGACATCTGCGTAAAACTTTACCCATATTTAGTAAATGTCCAAAAAACACAAGTGTGTAATGTTGTTTTTTCCATTAAATCAAAAATGTGATTATTTGTTTATTTATTATTGCGAGATGACACGAGAAGTCATTCCATAAGCATGGCGACAAACGTAAATATTAGGGCTGTAAGAAAATATCGATTCTGCAATATATCACAATATTTCATTCACAATACTGTATCGATATTAAAAAGTACTGTATCGATATTTTTAGTATTTATTCAAATGCAGATATTGTGGAGGTTCATTTTTGTTTTTTGTTTTTGTTTTTTGTTTATATTTTATTTATTATTATTTAACACTCTTTTATTCAATAATGTTTGTTCCTTTGTTGGGATTGAACTCAAATCCTGTTCTGATGTTAGTTCTGAACTAATAGAATCTGAACATTTGAACAGGATCTGAAACTGGAATGTCTGAAAAACACAATTTCAGTTTGAACACGGGAACATTTTGTGATAGAACATTAGATCCTGTTGTGATCAAATAAAAATGTGTTTAGTATTTGTGCAGATTTTGGGTGTAATTCAGTTCTTCAAGGAAATAATCATTTAAAAAAAGAAACAAACCAAAAATTGCCTTTTTAACAGTATTGTGATATATCGTGATATATCGTATTGTGATCCTAGTATTGTGATTTGTATAGCATCACCAGGTTCTTGCCGATACACAGCCCTATTAAATATGGTGTTGATTTACAGATATATTCATTATTATTATATATTTCCCCTATATCTCGTACTAAATTCAAAAATGATGTGGTTTCCTGGTGTGTCCACACATACACACGTTTCTTCTTCTTCTTCTCCTGTTGTAACGTGCGTCAACATCTGTTTTTTTATTCATGTGACTCTAGTTGTGAAAAAAGGTCTTTCCGTTGCAGTTTTACGTGATATACCATTTGTGCTACACCTGAAAAACCACCTCTTGCCAGCACAAAAACTTTTAATCGAAAATGAGACTTTTGGCAAAATTGTCGTTTTTCCATTAGGTAAATTTTTATGCACAAGTTATATTTGCACAATTTGAGGTTCAGTGGAAAAGCAGCTATTGGTTCTGATCATTGGTCCGATCCGTTATTGATCATTTTAGACACATTCCACCTCCAGCTCTTCTGTTTTTTCTTCTTTTTGGAGCGTTTCTTCCTCCTCATTTTGCTGATTTACTCGACTGATGTCCTTATTTTCGGAGGTAGAGCTGCCAGAACAAAAGCGCCAGCATCGATAAACACAAATGATCCGCTCTGAGGCATTCGATTCCACTGGAACCAGCAATTTGGACCCGGTTCTGGATCCCCATCCTCATTTAGAACATTTTGGTTTGAGGTAGAATCGGGTGAAAAGGATGGAAATGTTCATAACAGACGATGATGATGATGATTATAGTCCAAGTTAAACCATTATTTCTGTTGAGTTTAAAGGTTTGTGTATTTGCCTCAGGTGAACATAGTGAAATTTTTCCAAACACCAGAGAATTCAGAACAGCTGGAATCATATAAAGTTCATCTAATGTCCAAATATACACAAGTAGCAACAAAACACTCGTACCTCAGAACTGTGGGTGGGACTGTGGTATCTACACACCTTCACATGTGTTCTGTGTCTGCGTCCTGGGCCGTCAGGGTCAGGTTTGTGTTGGTTCCAGATCCGTCTCATAGATCCAACAGTGTCCGTCCATGGTCTGAGCTGGACTCTGCTGGACTCTGCTGGTCTGTGTTGTCATGTGCACAAAGCCAACTGGACTCACAATTCAAGACCACCTCCAAGTGTGGCTCCGATTCCATTTGCATTAAAAAAAAAAATCACATTTAATATGTTTTTGTTTTTTTTCCTGTCCAGACTTCCTCAAATCAGTCTGGATGAGCCAAAACTGGATTTGGACCAAACTGAACTGTCACTGCTGTGGTTGTATTTCCTCTGTTATTCACTGAAAAAGCCAAAACCATCTTGGGTTGACCAGTAATCAAACACAGCCACAGCGCTCATAAACAGACATTAACCTCATTTAAAAAAAAAAAAAAAAAAATCCTGGTTTCTTACAGTTTGGCCTCAAACTGAATATTAAACCTTTACGTACAAGATCAACAATTAAAGTCTAAACAAAACTGACATAAATGACGTCCCTTATGTCCACGCAGATAAACAGAAAAACAAAAACATGAACCTGCTGTGGAACATTAGTAAACCTTCCTGCTCGTCGTTATTATTTGATATAATCAGACCAGTGTGTGTTTTTGAAGGTGGTGAACAGGTTGTTATTCAGCGTTGGCAGATGTGTTGGGACGGGGCTGCAGTGTGTGAGTTCCTTTCATACAGTAACTTTCATCTCCAACGATCAAACAAACACGTCTTCAATAGTCCAGTCGACCTCGTCATCACTCGGATATTCCCTTTCCGTCCAAATGTTCTTCAGGTTTTGGAGTCAGGTGATGTCCAATCAGCTGTTCACGTTCACCAACAGCATCTACGGAAAGTTCTAATGAAACTGCATCAGTGTTTAAGGGTTAAGGTTCTAAACGGATAATGTTCTTTATGCACCGAAGTAAAAGTAAAGTGTGTTTATAGAGAACTTTTCACAGACAGGGAGTCACAACAGGCATTACAGTGCAAGACAATGAAAATCCAATTCAAAATACAGTTAAAATACAATATACGCATTAAGTGTAATCTGTTCCTTTTACTTTGTACAATACAGGTGTTTTTTTGCACCTTTTACTGTTGGATTGTCCAGACTGTTTTTTACCGATTCTGTTTTTGTACTTTGAATCTATTATGTATAGTGTGTTTGCTCTGGTGTTGTTTTTATTCTTGTTCTGTTTTTGCTGTGTCATGCTTCTGTTTCTGCTGCTTCTGCTTCTGCCTTCAGTCAGAAACACAAATTAGCCCGTTAGCCTCCAGCCATTTAATGCATTGCTGAACTGATGCTAACATTAGATAAGTTAGCATAAGTTATGTTAGCTGAACTACTGTACTGGTACTGATACTGTAGTTCCATCCATCCAATATTTATCCATTCATCCATCCATCTGACATCCATCCAATATTTATTCATCCATCCAACATCCATCCATCCATCTGTCCAATATTATCCATCCATCCATCATCCAGTATTTATCCATCCATCATCCAATATTATCCATCCATCCATCCATCCTTACATTCATTCATATTCATCATCATTTCATCATATTTATATTTCACTCTTAAGTTTCAACTGAACAGTACTTCTTCTATTTCACTGTGTTACATTGACTTTTCATATGGACAAAAGGAACAAAAGGAAAAAGATCAGTTTTGTAAAATATCTGCTTTAATGTGGACAGAATATGAATATCTGCAGACGTGTCATGTGCAAGAGCAGAACTAGACTAGAGAAAAACAAAACATTTGTACATTAAACCTCAGTCACAGTGACTGAAATCAGACAAAACCTGTTGAATTTACCACGATTTTTATGATTGAATTCATTAAATTAGAGACAGACTTTTGGATGACTGTTGGTTTTATTTGTGAATAAGTCAAATATGAAATAGGTTTCAATGAAATGGTCATTATTCATCCCCCAAACTCACATTTCTACACTTTCTGCAAAATCTACACTTTGTAAATCTCCATTTTTACGAATTAAAATGACATTTACTGCCTCAAACGCAGAGAAAGCTATTAGCTGTGCAAAATATCTGCACCAGTTTGGTAAAAGAATGTCTACAGGTGTTATTTACTGTAAAATAAGCACAATTTATTAAAATATTAAAGCCGATTACAGTTATTACAGCACACAAATTATTTTAACCCATTGTTTTATTGTGGCTGCCTCCGCTGCTACCGCCTCCACCAGGGGTGTAAGAAAATATCGGTATCGCAATATATCGTGATATTTTAGTTCATGATACTGTATTGATATTAACATTATTTAATAAAAGAGTGTTAAATAATAAGAAATAAAATAGAAACAAAAAAGAAAAACAAAAAAACCCAAAAATGAACCTCCACAATATCTGCATTTGAATAAATACCTAAAAATATCGATACAGTACTTTTTAATATCGATACAGTATTGTGAAATGAAATATCGCGATATATTGCAGAACCGATGTTTTCTTACAGCCCTAATATTTACGTTTGTCGCCATGTTTATGGAATGACTTCTCATGTCGTCTTGCGATAATAAATAAACAAATAATCACATTTGTGATTTAATGGAAAAAACAACATTACACACTTGTGTTTTTTGGACATTTACTAAATATGGGTAAAGTTTTACGCAGATGTCCAATGGAAAAGAGAGTAGTGTTGTCATTTCTTTACTTACAGTATAAATAGGGGTGTAAGAAAATATTGGTCCTGCAATATATCGCAATATTTAATTTCACAATACTGTATCGATATTTTTAGGTATTTATTCAAATGCAGACATGGTGAAAGTTCATTTTTGTTTTCTGTTTTTCAGACTCTTTCATTTCTATATTCACATGGGTATTTTCCTCTGTTGTTTGTGTACTACAACAGTTCTGTTGTGATACTGCAGGTCATAAATGTAGTTTTTTTAAATTGACAAGGCTAATTATGGATAATTCAAGCATCCTGAAAGCACTTTTTACTGTCTGAAAGAGGCAAATGTTTGTTTTTTTATTGGGAATGCACAAAAATAATGTTCTGATGTTGGATGATTCAGGGACTGAACACTATATATTCTTTTCGCAATTGAATACAAACATTTAAGCAGAATCTTAAACTGTCATGTCTGTAAAACTTTATTTATTTATTTTTGTGTTTTTTGTTCCGGTAAAACCACGTGTTAAAACTTTATTTATCCAAATGCTGAACCAGAAGTATTTTCAGGAAATAATCATTTAAAAGAAGAAACAAACAAAAAAAATTGCCTTTTTAACAGTATCATGATATATTGTGATATATCGTATTGTGATCCTACTATTGTGATTTGTATCATATTGCCAGATTCTTGCCAATACACAGCCCTAGCCTCCACCATAATACTAGCAAATTATACCACTGGTATTATTATTATATATTTTTGTGTCATTACAACAATTATTATTTCCCCCCTCTCTCTTTCTCTTTCATTCATACTCCCCTTTTCCCCTTTTTCCCTCTCACCTCTAATCAGTCTACATTGTTTAGTTGCTCTTTACATTTATTATCTCTTTCATTATAATATGATGTTGTCATTGTTGTTGTTTGTCATTACTCTGTCGTTGTTGTTGACATTTTTGGTTTGTTTATTTGTTTGATTTTCTCTTTGTTTATGGGCTGTTGTTTTTCTGTCCACAATGTCTTGTTAACTATCACTAATAAAAAAAAAGAATGATTTTTTTAAAAAAAAGTTATTATACCACACAAATTTATATACATTTGTTTTAGGATGAGGTTAATAATTGAAGTTATACGTAATAATTTCAGTTACTATTGTCACTCAGTTGAATTAAATGCAATTGGTTTCCAATCCAATCCAGCTTTATTTGTAAAGCACTTTAAAACAACTGCAGTGGACCAAAGTTCTGTACAGAAGAATAATTACAACCAAAATAGAGGAGTGAAATACAGAATAGATTAAAAAGCCATACCATTTAAAAACAACAAAATAAATAAATGAATAAAATAGATAAATAAGAACAATAAACCACCACCAAATAAAAACGACAGAATAAAGACTGTTTCGATAAAGCAGAGGGATGAGATCTACATAATGAATAAATAATGTGAGCGTCCATGTTTGTGCAGTCGACGAGGACGTGAATTAGGTACAAAGCAGAGTCAGATGGACGTACAAGTGAAAATGTGGCAAAATATAGAAGAGGACAGAAGAGGAGGAGGAAACGGCATAAATCACATTTAAGGAGGTCTTCATCAGTGACGGAGAAGAGGAGGGACGAGGTGATGGAGGGCAGTGTGTCAGGAGGAGGAGGAGGAGAAGGAGGGGGAGGAGGAGGAAGAGGAGGAGAAGGAGGAAGAGGAGGGGGAGGAGAAGGAGGAAGAGGAGGGACGAGGTGATGGAGGGCAGTGTGTCAGGAGGAGGAGGAGGAGAAGGAGGAAGAGGAGGGGGAGGAGGAGGAGGAGAAGGAGGAAGAGGAGGGACGAGGTGATGGAGGGCAGTGTGTCAGGAGGAGGAGGAGGAAGAGGAGGAGGAAGAGGAGGGGGAGGAGGAAGAGGAGGAGGAGGAAGAGGAGGAGGAGGAGGAGGAGGGGGAGGAGGAAGAGGAGGAGGAGAAGGAGGGGGAGGAGGAGGAGGAGAAGGAGGAAGAGGAGGGACGAGGTGATGAAGGGCAGTGTGTCAGGAGGAGGAGGAAGAGGAGGAGGAGGAGGAGGAGGAGGAGGAGGAAGAGGAGGGGAGGAGGAAGAGGAGGAGGAGGAGAAGGAGGAAGAGGAGGGGGAGGAGGAAGAGGAGGAGGAGGGGGAGGAGGAGGAGGAGAAGGAGGAAGAGGAGGGACGAGGTGATGGAGGGCAGTGTGTCAGGAGGAGGAGGAAGAGGAGGAGGAAGAGGATGAGAAGGAGGAAGAGGAGGGACGAGGTGATGGAGGGCAGTGTGTCAGGAGGAGGAGGAAGAGGAGGAGGAGGAGGAAGAGGAGGGAGAGGAGGAGGAGAGAGGAGCGGAGGAGGAGGAGGAAGAGGAGAGGAGGAGGAAGGAGAAGAGGAGGGGCGAGGAGGAAGAGGGGAGGAGGAGGAGGAGAGGAGGAAGAGAGGGACGAGGTGATGGAGGCAGGTGTCAGGATCTGGGGGGGGGGGGGGGGGGCTGGCTGAGTGCGTCCCCGTTGGCGCTGCTGTAATCTGGGCCAGGCGTCCCATCGGGCCCCTGGTCACCCAGAGGGCTGATGGGTGATTCATCTTAGTTAGGAAACTGTCCAGGAAAGTCTGTGAGGATTCAACACATAATCATACACACACACACACACACACACACACTTCTAACAGTTCAGGAAAGTGAGGCAGGAAACCTGAGTGGGTGAACACACACAGACGCACAATAGAGACGTTCAGACACTGAACTAAACCACTGTGGTCCATGACTGTTTACATTTAATACGAATGGAATGAGAAAGAAAAGCACCAATCACTGAGGAGCTTCACTGGATCAGCCAATCACTGAGCCCGTTTACGTCCACACCAGTACTCTAATCAGTATCTGATTTCTGCAGTTCTCAGATTATTATTGATCATGTAAACAGGATAATCTGATCGGTTTTATCTAATAACAGCAGTAATCTGATTACTCCGATGTTTTCACACATGTATACAGGTTAATCTGATTTCATTTATTTATTTATTTTTACATCTGTGCACATGTAAAAAAAAAAAAAAAAAAAAAAATCTATATAAACGGAAGTTATGCAGCAACACCGTGAGCCTAAGGAAAAAAACCATGTGACCTATTTTGTACAAAGTCTTATTAGCTCCTCCCACATAAGGACAGCTAACGCTGACATCGTAGGCGTTGCCATGGTCACCAAGACAATAATGGACTGAAACATGTAAACCAGGGTTTTTCAATTATCACATTTCTGAAGTGCTTGTAAACGCATCACATCCAATTGTGGCAATTATCGGATTACTCCCGGTTATTGGATTTTTACGGTCATGTAAACGGGCTCACTGAGGACCGTCACTAAAACAGCCAATCACTGAGTGCGTTTACATCCACACCAATACCCCCATCAGTATCTGATTCTGGGGTTCTCAGATTCTTATTGATCATGTAAACAGGATAATCTGATCAGATCGGATTAACACATCTAGATTTCTCCCCAATACTCTGACATTTTCACACATGTATGCAGGTTAATCTGATTTATTTTAGGTTTTTTTTTTACATCCACATGTGTAAAAAAACCCCCAAAACCTCTATATAAACACGTTATGCAGTGACATCGTGAGCCGAAAGAAAAAGGTAAACAAACAAACAATGAAATGAAATGAACCATAGCAGCAACATGTGACCTATTTTGTAGTCTTATTAGCTCCTCCCACATTAGGACAGCTAACACCATAGGCGTTGCTATGGGCAACAAGACATGACCAGATGTTTTGAAAATGACAGGAAGTGTATGTCTGATGTCATAACGTACATATGTTCTCCAAAAGAAATCAAATAATGGACTGAAACATGTAAACCAGGGTTTTTTTGGATTATCGCATTTCTGAAGTTCATGTAAACGCGTCGCGTTCAGTTATGGCAATTATCAGATTTTTATGGTCAGGGAAACGGGCTCACTGAGGACCTTCAGTGGAACAGCCAATCACTGAGGACCTTCAGTGGAACAGCCAATCACTGAGGACCTTCACTGGAACAGCCAATCACTGAGGACCTTCACTGGAACAGCCAATCACTGAGGACCTCAGTGGAACAGCCAATCACTGAGGACCTTCACTGGAACAGCCAATCACTGAGGACCTTCACTGGAACAGCCAATCACTGAGGACCTTCAGTGGAAACAGCCAATCACTGAGGACCTTCACTGGAAACAGCCAATCACTGAGGACCTTCACTGGAACAGCCAATCCCAGTTCAGTTTTCTTCGTCTTGGTTCGTTATCGTAGACTTTCTCCAGATGTCCGACTCCATTTTCTTGCAGTTTCATCTTCATTTGTCGACTCCAGGTTCCGTTCAACCCTCGGCCTCTGGGTTTTGTTTTTTGATCACCTGCTCCCTTTAGGTTTGTGCTCGTACAGGACTGGTTCTGGTCCAGATGACCTGTCCCCTTTAGACCCAGACCCTGCAGACGGAGCCTCTGCTGCTGTTGTCCTAAACGTCTATATTGTGTTTCCGCTTCATTTGCTTCCTCATGTTATCGACGGCGCCCACAACAGATCTATACCTGGTGGAAATGCATCCGTCAT